>NC_136619.1:19352310-19379810 GCF_933228915.1 Telmatherina bonti | reverse complement strand
AACTGCTACTCCCGGCCAGGGAGACCTGCTGAGACAGGAGACATACATGTTAATGATGCAACACTGTTATGGGGGGGGGGGGGGGGGGGGGGGGGTGGTAAAAGAAAGAGATAAAGAGAAAAAGAAAGAAGCTCAGTGTATCAGGAAATGTCCCTCAGCAGTCTAAACCTATAGCAGCATAACTAAGGGATGCTAACCATCCCTAGCTATAGGACTTATCAAAAAGATAAGTCTTCAGCCTAGTCTTAAAGGTGGGGAGGGTGTCTGCTTCCCTAACACTAACTGGGAGCTTATTCCATAAGAGAGGGGCCTGATAACCAAAGGCTCTGCCTCCTGCTCGGCTCTTTGAGACTCTAGGAACCACAAGTAAGCCTGCAGTCTGCGAACGAAGTACTCTACTTGGTATATAAGGAACAATGAGGTCTTTGATATATAGTGGTGCCTGGTTGTGGAGGGCTTTATATGTAAGGAGAAGGATTTTAAATTCTATTCTAGATTCAACAGGCAGCCAATGAAGAGAGGCTAAAACTGGAGAAATATGATCTCTCATGCTGGTTCTGGTCAGGACTCTGGCTGCAGAATTCTGGATCAGCTGAAGGCTTTTCAGGGCATATTTAGGACAGCCCAGTAATAGAGAGTTACAGTAATCTAGTCTCGAAGTAACAAAAGCGTGAACCAGTTTTTCTGCATCACTCCGAGACAGAATGTCCCTAATTTTGGCTATATTACGTAAATGAAAGAAGGCTGTTTTAGTAACCTGCTTAATATGTGGGCCAAAGGACAGGTCAGGGTCAAATATTACTCCAAGGTTTCTCACTGTAGCACTGGAAGCTAAAGTAATGCCATCCAGGTTCATTACAAAACCGGAAAATTTAGCTCTGAGTTTTTCAGATCCAACGAGAATTACTTCAGTCTTATCTGAGTTTAAGAGGAGAAAATTTCTAGACATCCAAGTCTTTATGTCTATGAGACAATTTTGTAGCCTATTGGGCTGATTTGTTTCATCTGGTTTAAAGGATAAGTATAGTTGAGTATCATCTGCATAACAATGAAAGTTTATTCCATGCTGTCTAATAATTTTGCCTAAAGGGAGCATATATAGTGTGAAGAGTATTGGTCCAAGTACAGAACCTTGAGGAACTCCATGACTTACTGTAGTTTGGGAGGAGGACTTGTCATTTACATGAACAAACTGAAGTCTATCAGATAAATATGATTTAAACCAGCTTAACGCTGTACCTGTAATTCCAATCACCTGTTCTAGTCTTTGTAACAGAATGTTATGATCGACTGTATCAAATGCAGCACTAAGATCAAGCAAGATAAGTACGGACACAAGTCCTTTGTCTGAGGCCATAAGAAGGTCATTAGTAACTTTCACCAATGCCGTCTCAGTGCTATGATGAGCTCTAAATCCTGACTGAAACTCCTCGCATAAATTATTTCTGCTCAGGTGGGCATGTAGCTGAGCTGAAACTATTTTCTCCAGAATTTTGGACATAAACGGGAGGTTAGATATAGGTCTATAATTTGCTATCACCTCTGGATCCAGAGATTGCTTTTTAAGTAAAGGCTTGATTACAGCAGTTTTAAATGATTGTGGTACATATCCTGTCACTAAAGACATATTGATAAGACTTAGTAGTGATGTATTAATTAAAGGGAAAATGTCCTTAAAGAGGCTCGTTGGGAGAGGGTCTAAGATACAGGTGGATGGTTTAGATGAAGCTATTATTTTAGTTAATTCAGAGGGTTGGACAGGACAGAAACTAACATTGAACAGTTAACATTGAAACATAAATGCAGCATGCTTTGTATCAACAGCCCTTGCTGATGTTGGTGGTATAATGATGTGGGGTACTTTTATCTTAAAAAAAACAAAAAACTGATCGGTGGGAAGAGACCACAAAGACTTCACTGAATGTTTTTCCTTCATGCCACAGCAATACACCTTCCCTGGCCTTAGCTGATCTGCATTAACTAAGGTTGCATTTTCTCTCAGTTCAAGGTAAAATCAAACTAAGATGTATGCCATAGGACACTCCTTCAAGTACCATCTCTCTCTTAAGTGCAAGCAGATCTACAATGCATCATGTTAATGTCAAAGTGAACTCTACATGACAAACATGAACAATTTGTATCTTTAATTTATTCAAGTTTATTATGTAAAAGGACATTAATGATATAAGACATACAATTTTGACACAATAAAAAATTTCAAATAAAACATTCCTTTCATATGTTATTAGTTACCTTTATACTTTGTTTATAAAGCTGAAAGACTTTCTCTAAACATTCTCTCTGGAGAATCAAATTAAATATTTAATGTTTGTGTTAATGACAAATTTGTGACTTAACATCCATTTCATAATATACATCACCAAAGTCTCTTGGTCTAAGATTTTCTGCATAAATGCCCTTTAATTCTAAACCAGATGAGAAAAAGCATTAACAGCATCATGTTGTCTCAAGAATTCTGGAAAACCTTCTGTGAGGATCTCATCATGGTGACAAAACCTTTCAAGCCTTTATGCAGAAGGGTCAAGCAAACATAAGGATCTGTATAATCCCATAAAAAAACCATCATCTACTGCTGTAAAACTTCATACCTCTGTAACAGGGTCTTGGTATAAGACATAATAGCATCCAAGCTGGGTCATTAAAATAGGAACCACCTTACTGTCAAATACTTTGTACTTCAGACAAGCGTGTCCAAATTACATCAGTCACCACCAAACACTGATTTCCAGCCAACACGGAAATATCTGTCAACCTTGTATGAATTTGCTCTGTTCCTACTTAATACAACTACAACTGAATTAAGGTCGTTGCTCCAAGTCCTGCTCCAGAGACTGGCTTCTATTCTATTGACATCTTAATGAGAATTGAACTCGTCAGCTTTTAGGGTCTAGATGTGATTTAGCAACTATTTTAGATAACTGCTGTTTAATTTCCAACATATTTGTACATCTGCAAAATAATACCACATGGATTTGACCTTTTTTTAAAAAAAAAAATATATATAACAAATTTTAAACAGCATTTCTTTCAATTATACTCATGAATATTACTTCTTCAAAGACGCACTTGGCAAAACCTTAAGAATTTCCACGGAACGTAAATAAACTGTGCTGAGAATAAGAAAATGCAATAATTTTTTAATCGAAATGATATCATTTTACACACAAAAATAACCAGAATCTATTGTGGTGATGCAGAACAGCAAAATAAACCAAGAAATTAGAGGCCAGCATTAATAAAATCCCCTGATATGATTTAGAGTTCAGTGCTTTGACCCCTGGTCTTAAAATAAACATGTTTTACATTCTAATGACAGCAGGTTTTCTAAAACACCAGCCTTAGAGCATCCAATATCATGTAAACAGAAGAGCAGCCACAAATAGGAACAAATGGCAGTATGTCCAGCAGGCTAGAAAATGATATTGATAATCTAGATTGACGATAGTCTAACTCAAGACTTAAGTACAAAATTCAGATTAAAAAAGAAACAAAAAAAACAAAAACACATTCTTTCAGGGCTTATTTATGCTGAGTCATATTAGGAGATGAGCCCATCTGTAAATATGACAGAGGTTGCTCACATATCTTTCAAGCCAATTTGTCTGACTGCATAATTTCAACGTTAAAACTGCTCTGACAAAACTGGGGAAATGCCTCCTTTTGCCCTTCCACTAAATGTTGCACACCTGAAACGTGTAGCAGAAAGTAGGAAAAGGCCTCTAAGCATCTGCTGAGATCCCCCAGGCCTTGTTGGGTATTAAAGCTTGTATAATGGGCCTGGTACCTCTGCCTTTTTTCAGCTGGGCACTTTCTTTTTAAATCTCCAGGCTGACTTCACAAAAGGAGCTTGGCTGTGTAGATCAGAATGAGCTCACAATGAGCCAAACAAAGTTGTGCTAATGTTTCTAAGCGCCCCTTTTTTAAAACTTTGCACCCCAGTGTTGCCAAGAAGCATGCAAAGCAACCCCGTCAAAGAGTAAGTGCTCCACTGACGCTTTTGCATGGTTGTTTTTCAGGGTTTAGTGGGTATGACATCTTATTCAAATGTTCTTGTAAAGCGATTCCTAACAGAAGCAGCCTCCAGGTTCCAAGACAGAAAAAAAAACATGTACTAGGAAAACAATCCAGCCTTAGTAGCATTACATCTTCAACCTGAATTGCTTTGTTATGAAAACACATGGAGGCATGTCAGAGGTCTGGCAGTCACTGAAAGTTTTAGAAACATCTTTTGAGTGTAAAGCAGCATGTAGGAGTGGTGGAATAGCAAATTCATGGACACATACATTTAATACAAAACAAGATCCAGGTGAGGACTTGGTAGTCATCTCCAGTAAGTCGTTGTGTTGATTCAGTTGAGGAGTGGTCTTAGGTGTTTAAAAGTCAGGAGCCATAAAAAAAACCCCCCAAAAAAACCAGGAGAAGCAATTTCCACTTGCTCGTATAACAAAAAAAGAACAATTTAAGCTTGAGGAAAGGGGGAAAACATGACTAAGGGGACGGACATATAGGAAAATCCACTCGGTCTACTTGAATAAGAATAAGGCTTTTGTTCATGGCAGCCTGTTCAATAATTTGAAGATGATGAAAGCCCCATCTCCAGGCGGAGCTGCTGACTGATTGGGCTGTTGTACATGCAAATGGTGCAGCACAGTTCAGTCTCTGATGTCCGCTGTGCTCCATATCCAGGCTTTTTCTCAAGTGTAGTGTAAGTAGTGCATGTCCTTGACTATGATTTCCTTATGTTGGGTTCTATAGAACAGTTTCAAGCATCCACCCACTTCAATCCTCTTGTTTGGGTCCAGTGATGGTAAAAGATACGTTGCTGATCCCTCCTTGAAAGACTCAAAAACTGTTGCAGAATCTCATGTGCTGACTTCCAACAGCACCTTGGACGAGCAGGAATAAAAGACTCACTTGCATTACGTGGGACATGTTTTTTTGAACCAATAAACACACAAACAAAAAATAAGAAAAAAAAAAAAATCCTATTCCAATTATCAAGGATACACTTGCAGTACGAGACCAAAGGTGTGTGTCAGCATGAAAAATGAGAGTACAAACTGAGTGGTGGTTGTGATGCGCTGGGGTCCCACCACAGCAGTCTGTCTGTCCGCCACTCAAAGGGAAAGACCGAGGGGGAAGAGGTCCTTCTTAACTCCAACCCAAGAGGACAAAGAAGAAACTTTGCCCTTTAGACACCGCCAGGTGTTTGTGATCTCTCTCTCTCTCTCTCTCTCTGTTGCACTTCTCAGACAGAAAACTCGGACCCGCCACGGCGACTTTGGGTCAACAGCAGCAGGCGTCGCAGACGCAGGCCGGTAAATGGATTGCACCACAGCAGGGATGGCGGACCCCCAAAAACAGTTTTCATTCCGTCCCACCTCATACGACGCTCCCACGTGGGCTTTTCATTTTTCAGACGTTCAATCTCCTGCAGGAAATTCATACCGAATATGTGAGCGACTTACAAAATACCTCCACGTGAAAAACCATTCTCGCTACACATACACGACTTGCTGAAAGGAAAATAAGTGTGTGTGCTGCAGTGGATACTGACCGTCTCGTCATTGCAGATGGAGTGGATCTGCGTGCCAAACATTACGGCTGTGAAAGTGAGGAAGAGGATGGCTTCGAGGCAGAGGAAGATCAGCAATAGCACAGACACCCCTGGAGAGAATTCACTGCACTCTGATCACCGACAGAGAAGAAGAAAGTCAGATTTATAATTTTCTGTCAAAATATGAATAAAATTTTATATATCATCTATATTAATTAAATACTATACTACTTAAAATTACTACTTAAAATACTATACTAATTAAAATAAGTAAAGATCTTTTCCCATATGATGAAAAGGACACAGTCAGGTTTCTATTTCTAGTTTTATTTTAGTATTTTTACTTCTTGGTTATGCAAAGTGCAAAGCCAATGAAAGATGTTCTGAAACACTGTAGAAGCTGTGTAAACAACTTCGTTTTTGTCCGCTTGATCCAGCACTCCTCTCTACTGCAGCGCTTCCCAACTCACAGAAGGGTATTTCTTTGCTTTGTCAGAACCGTCTAAGAATGAAATATTTTTTTCATTTTCTGGTTCATCCAAAAGGGAGCAAAAAGAAAAATCCTGATGGCTCTTTCATCATTATGCTGCATAACTCCACTGATCTGTACAGAGCAGCTTTCTTACAAGAGAATTTGCCCATTTCCATTCTGCTTTGTATCTTTGTTCGGCTTTCTAAACAGTGTAAAACATGCATATATCTACATTTATTTCACATTTTGAATTTGCTATTTTAATTCAAACTTCTGGCACAGCGAGTGATCTTACCATTCCACTGGACTTTAATACATGTGAAGAAGTGCATACCACTGAGGCCCAGGGCATGGGCAGAAATCAAGGCTATGTACATCTGTGGAGAGCAGAAAACAGGAAGAGACATAATAACAAATGTTCTCTTGCAAAAAAAAAAAAAAAAAGGAGATATAAAGAAACGATGTCACTATAATACCCATCAGGTTGGCTTGTATATAATGTGGTAATGTAGTGTTCTGAATGTCTGAAGTCAAAGATGATGCAAATATTAAAATTTAAGGGATATTCCTTTGATTTACAGGCCACTTCTCCATCTATGCTAAGCTGAAAAACGAGCAACCTAAACCTTTTAGTGACAGATGGCCTTGCACTCGTCAGCCAAAGATGACAGCTTCATTTTTCTGTCTTTAAAAAGTTCCAGTCAGCAAATGAAGCTATAAAAAAGTGCTGATACTGTCAAGAGAGCCATAGATCGCGATGAGAGCACGTTTAGGCTTCGTCTGTTACTGCAGTGCACAGCACCACTGCTCAGCTCGTCTGTGAAGCTCAAATGGCAAGTGGGAAGATTTCCACAGCAGGGATGGGGATTTACTAATTGGGCCCAAAAACCAAATAAAAATGTCGTACTGATATTAAGATTTCTACTAATCCTTATTGCTAAAACAAACTCTGGAATGACTTTTGTGTACTTACAGTAAATAGAACAAAGAATCTCTGATTCTTTTCACCCACACAGTTATTGACCCAGGGACAGTGATGATCCATCTTCCGGATGCATCGTTTACAAATACTGCAAGCAGGAGAGAAATGTTGATGCATGAAAAATCCAATGCCATTACATTTTAAGTGTCTTAAAGTGGGGAGACAAAACAGCTTTTCAGAGTTACAAATTATTAGTATATTAGAAATTTATTTCACTGGAGACTTTATCAGGATCTGACTAATATGACTGAATGCATGTATCAAATCTCTTTTTTATACAGAACTACAGCATTACCTGAAATTAATTCTGTGCCTGAAATCAGACTGCAAAGGTACAGAGAGGACTAAAGCTGTTGCTCAGGCCATGTCTGCTGTCGATACATTGTGTGAAGACTGACCTGCAGTGGTGCGCCCTCTCAGGCTTGATGCTACAGCATTTAGGGCACTTGTAGATGACTTCTCCTGGCTTCAGCTGCAAGCTCTCCATGTACTCCTTTGTTGCATTGCCTTTAGGAACAGCACCCTAAAGAGTGAGAGAAAACAGAAACACTGATGCACATACATCGTGCAAAGAAATAAGAGGTCATCTTATGTGTCTTTGTGTCTATTAACCATTTAGGCAATTTTTTACGTGACATAATTTAGACAACACATTGAAAATGAACCAATGTTTTTTAGTATATTATATGTTCACAATAGATGTTATGTCATGGAAGTTCACAAAGAAAGTCAACTACTTCCAGCTAAAGGTGAAGGAAACACCAACTCGTTATATTCTTGTTTCATAGTTTTATGGTTTTTGGTGTAATTTGGAGCAAGCCTTTGGTTTATTCTCACTTGGGTACCACAGTAACATGGAGGTGCAACAGAGGGAGGATTTCAACCCATGATATGTTTGGATATAAACTGGTCATTCTAAAGTAAACATAATGACTCAATCTTATGCAGTTACAGACCCATGAAAACATAGTCATGATATGAAATATTATACTGAGGAACATGAAGGCCTTTAAGGACAGTCAAACACTCCAAACTGAGAAACTATCATATCTTTTTGAGTATCATTGTGGGAGTTCAAAGTGAACATTTGTTCATGCTGTGAACTGCTGCTGTTCTGCAGGAAAGCATCAGATTTGTCATCAAGGCTTCACTTTCTTCAATTAAAAGTTAATCAGTGTTGCAACACTGTGCCAAAAGTTTCTGCTCCAAGAGCCAATGAAGCACGACGAGGCTTAATTTAGTCTAATCACAAAGTATCAGCTGCAAAAAGATGAAAAGTTGCACACTTTGGTGGGAAATGACCAGTTAATCTGAAATACCACATAGGAGGATAAGAACTGTGTGTACTATTTTACATGAGCTAACTTGGTGACAAAAATCTGAAAGGTCTGTTAAAGGACAAGGCCCTTCAACAGATGGTTAAAGCCATGATTCAAACAGCTGATTAGATGTTCAGACTCAGTTTAATGGGCAGCTCTGCATTGCTTTCACAGCCAATCCTCAGCTCAGTCAGTGTCCCAGATTATATTAGTAACTGACTCCAAATGTCAGGAGGCAGTGGTGTTTTCCTCTGTAGTGTGTAATGTTAAAGCTTTTACTGGAATACAGTTCCCTTCATTCAGACTGGGACAACAATGGAATAAACCAATATGTAGGCAAGATAATTCCTAAAACAAAACCCTTATATCTTGCTTTATATACACTGACATTAGAAAAAAAAATTATTAAGGTGCAGTTTGTATATTTAATTTCCTTACCGGGTCAGTCAACATGGTGCGCAGGTGTGAGGCCAGTGCAAGCACAGCCAGCGAGTTGAAGGTGGCCCCATTAAGCAGCGAGTACCAGAAGTTCTTGGCAGGCAAAAGCATGACAAAGTTCACGACAAACTCAGCGTACAGAACCAGGAACCAGGTCATGGTCGCACACACCATACCACAGCTGTCCTGAATAAACCACACTGTGCGGTTCCCTGGTGTGTGGCCAGAGTGGGGACCCCCAACCATCACTCCGGCTGCCAGGCTTCCCGCCTCAACATCTGCACCTGCCGACAACAGCGGGTGGTGCTGCTCCATGTCTCGTAGTCGGTGGTTTGAAGACTGCATCCTGCCCTGGAGAGAAAAAAAAAATTTGGAGCAAGACTGAATTTGGGCTTCTGTCTCTATTTTCAACATTTGGAAAAAAGAAACTGAGGCTATTACCGTGATAACTCTCCTTTCCACAAGTGCTGTTTTAATGCAAGTTAGGAAAACCCAACATAGTAGACAGCTAGAAATGCTGGAGAGACAGACCACAGCAAGACACAGCGAGACAGGAAAAGATTAATCTCTTCCCTTGTCTCCTTGTGTCTTGCTGTGGTCTGTCTCTCCAGCATTTTTAGGTGTCTGCAATACTCATGCCACTATTACAGTAGACTTCTATTAGTGTCTCTGAATAATTCTTTATGAGAATCTACTTAACATAGATTAAGGATAAAGTAAGAGGAGTATCAAAGCTAAATCATAAAATTCTTCTGTTGCATGTGAAATGAGTCTCAATTAAGCAAAATAACGAACAGAGCTGCCACCCTAACAGTAGCTTAAGCACTAATGCAGAAAATTAAAAGTATGACCAATGAGACTCATACTCATCCCCTCATGCTCAGGATTCTTTGAGCCATGCTGCTGCCATAGCAAAAGGAACAAGTCACTAGAGCCTTTTTTTTGTCCAGCGTCAAGGTCGCAAAGAACAGCTGGCGAGACAAACTCCACATCTTCCGGATAAATCAATGGACACTGTGATCCCTTCAGGGAAACCTATCCTGCAGTTGTGGCATCACAGGTCAATAATAATCTATTCACCCAGTTACCTGTGGCTGAAAGGCTTTATTATTATTTACAGAATAAGTAAAGCAAAAGACGAGGTGTTTGGGGGAAACCACTTTGCAATGTAAAAGGAGGGCAGATCTAAAACGTCCATGTAATGTGATGGAGCATATCACAGAAGGAAAGGAGGTCCGTTTTCCTCTCACTTTGGTTTCACATTACATACAAAACATTGATTGTTCCTTTAAAAGACACACTTAAGTCTAATATAGATTTAATGCAATATTCCAGGCAATGAAAGCACAGTTAATTTAATGTATTGATCTAGTGATCATTAAACAGCTGCTTATTACCACAAGTATGTTTAACAGGAACTGAATGAAATTCAGGTGACTCATCAAAGTCATGTGGTTAATTTAAAGTGTTAACCTGTAAGGGTTTGTGCTTGTATTGCATTGTATTGTTTAACATAAAATGTGTTGATACAGCAATGAGATTATTTTTTACTTTGAAATCTGCCACTATCACACACAAAGAAAGAAAAAGCTAACTCATCTCTCCCCAGTTGCGTCTGGTTGTCATCTTTAACAGCTTACCCCTATTCTGAGGTAAAAGTTGGTCACTGCTGACATAACTCAATTTTTAGAGTTAAGTTGAAGACGTGAATGTCTTATCAACAATATATCGATTACTGCTTAGAAAGAGAGAAGACTGACATAAGCAGAAGACATTCTTACTGTATCGTGATTTTGGTCGACTCAGATATAGTGCTTTGAAGAGGATGACTGATTTTTTTCCCCCAAACCATTAAAATCAAATGAGACATTTCCAGTGACATGGGCAGTGCAGGGTTTTGCTGTCAGTTTGTTTTTAAGCTCACTACATATACCACTGATGGTTGTTTCTGCTTACCATACTGGGTGCCACTGAAATGGATAACAAACTGGATAATGAGACAGGAAGAGGTTTATAGCCTACAGTGCTGACATACCAGAACAGCAAAGATATCTTCCAGACAACAAGAAAAAAAAATAGATCACTGTGCTCTTTGGGAGTTCAGTTATGCCTCATAGACCACAGTAATTTCACGCAGAATGGTCTCATGTACTGGAGATACACTATTTAGAAAGAGGAAAAGGGTGACACACACACACATCCCATGGCTGTCTAATAGTTCACATGTTTGTAATTATTTTTTTTTTTAAATTTATATTAGAAAAGCAGCTATATTGGCTTGGTGTCGTCTGTGCAACATCTTTCTCTAAGACCTGCGTTAGCTTATAGCAGATGGTGACACAGTTCTGTATGATCTCATGGAAAACATCCCTGATTATGGCTTATCCAAACCAATTGCTGTACCCATAATATAGCACAGTGTGACAATTACAAAACACAGAAACAAACAAAAAAAAAGCTGGATCCAAGTGTTCCCATTATAAGTTTAAAGAAAATAAGACTTGTCTTTTTTTTTTTTTAAAGGAAAACTTACTGGTGGATATGATAATACTGTCATTATTATCATATAATATAATATAATATAATATAATATAATATAATATAATATAATATAATATAATATAATATAATATAATATAATATATGCATATAAAGCCAAATAGTATTCCTGTTTACTTTACATCAACTGTTTGTCCAGAAGCCTGCCCTTTCCAGTTAGAGGGCACAGCACTTATCTTTCTAAGTCATCTCTTTTACTTTCCCAACATGTGGTCACCTCAGTGTCATCCTGCTAAAACCACTTTGCTGGCTCACTTTTGCTGCAGCGTCATTACATTGAAAGTATCAAAGAAACTTAAGCCCCTCTCCCATATGAGATATGTCATTTTAATGGCTTCAGACTATTTAGTAATTCACACACTGATTACAATATACAATACAATGTTTTCTATTTGCATATCATGTAACAGCACAAAATGTGAGGTATAATATAGTGTTTTAGTTTTCTACAACCTATACAAATATTTCCAAATTAATTTGAATTTATATGAAAAATACCATATTGAATGAAAGCACACAGTAAAAATGGGAGGAGCAAAGAAAGCAGATGAAAATCTCACTTTCCCACATGTTTAAACTAGCTAAATAGTCAGTGTTGTACTTATCAGAACAGCAATTACCTGGATTGCATCAGTGCCACTGTTAATAACTCAAGTTTACTTCACATGAGGAAAGCATTTGTTAGTGAGGTGAGAAGCAGCAAAAACCCACAATGCACTAGTGTTTTTTCATAAAAACATGTTTTGCTGTTGAAATTAATATAAAGCTAAGAGACACAGAAAATTAGGTTTAATTGTGTTTTTGTAGCTCTTTGGTCAGTACCTGTTGTTTTATAACAGTGCTTTATAAAGAAATCTGGCTAAATAAAAACAGTAGTTTTGTTCCCCATAGCACTTATAAGTTTCATTCAGGGGACTTGTTACAAAGAAAACATGCCATCATTCAGTTCTTTGGTCTTTTAAGGAAAGACTGTAGTTTTGATTAAAAAAAAAAAAAAAAAAAAAGAGAGTCACAAAAAGTTTGGGATTTCTGACTTTTGTTTGATGCCTGAATGAACCTAAAATCTATGATCACCTTTACAGGTGAACTTAGTTGGGCCTTCGCTGAACTTTTGAATGACTATTTACAACTTTTTAATGTTGGAGTACTTTTTTTTTTAACTATATGAATCCCAACTGGGAATTTGGCCTCTGCATTTTACACATTTCTATATTTACTGAATAGAACTGCTGCTATTTATAGCCAAGCTATAGGCCATTTCAGTGGCTGAAGTAAGAAAAGAGAAATGCAACTCTTCTGGCTTTTGCAAGAGAGACTCAGATGACACAAATTTGGCAGCGCTCTTAGCTGCTAAAGAACCAACACCAAGTTGACAGGCAACATACCTAATGTGTTTCAGCTTCACAATTGCATGATGTGGGCTGTACCTCCTGGACCAGCATTCAGGATGAAGCACATATGTACAAAGCAATGTAAGCTGACAACCTTCAAATAAAAAAAGACAGAAAATCAATGATTTCATTTGAGTCATGAAGATTTGCATCCAGTTTGCTAAAATTACTTAACATAGAATAAATTCTGCTTTCATAGAAACAGTTGTTCTACTTTTTGTTTGTTTTAAAACCAGTTTTATATCAGTAAATCTTGTAAATCTGACACAGTACAACTAATCAGAGTCTGACGGCATTATAAAAAAAAAATTACAGCTTTCAAAATGCTCTGTGTGAATCTTACAAACAAAATAATCAATTCAGCTTTATTTTATTTTAAATTCAGCTTCATATGTATCGCACCAGTTCACACCAATGTCATCTTCAGGGCACTGTCTTAATACAACCTGGGAAATCCTTTTTTAACATGATGACATTGTATAGAAATCATTGTCTTTTTTGACCCCAGACGTGTGTGATCATCAGTGCGTTAGGTCACTATCTGACATCTGATTGTCTTTTTCTCAGTCTTTCAATAGCAGACCAGTATCACCAGTGATCGGGCTGTTCAACCGGTAAGTTTTTGTACCAGACGAATCAATCAAACATTGAATCATATTATTAGATTTATGAGTGGATGACTATTTTTTTCTTTCTTTAAAAAAAGGCATAATCCATAAACCATCTTCATTTGAATGATCCGCAATCAGTGCCATTGATAATTGTGGTAAAGCTAAAAATTAATCAAGCTGTGTTCAATTTGTGTTTTTTCTCCTTGTTACAAAAAAAACTGTAAAGGTCGTGACAGAAACTGCACACTAAGAAACACACATACACGCACACAGAAGACCCTGACACTTCACATGCAACAGAGCTTTTAAATCTGCCTTGCTAACTAGCCGCTGAGAAAAGCTAACACAGCTAGCATGCTAGCAGTAAATACAGGTGCGTAAACAGAGCCCTCGGAGAGATATTCGAATCACATACCTTAGAGTTCATTATTTCTGACACCAGGAACTCATTGTTAATACATCTGACTTCCAGTCTATAGAAATTTCAATGGCAACCAAGCCGCACATCGGAGGGGAGAGCACATCGCTTTAACAACAGGCTGACAGTGACCACTAACGATCAAGCTTCCGGGGTTTGCTTCGGAATTGTCCGCCAACTTTCGTGAATGTCCGCCGAATAAAAATGAGTTAATTAGCATCACCCTGTGGTAAGAGACGGGACTGCAGCACAAAGGTGCGATAAGACGTGTTTTCCACTTGAAGGTGCTGTTGGTCAAATCACGAGGACTGGTATGTTTATGCTCGCGGGTCACATAACTGGGAGCCCGCAAAACCAACTTGCTCCTGGTGTCACCCAATAAATATAATATTTATACGTGTTTATCAATTTAATTGGAAATGAATGTATTAATACAGAATGACCCTCAACAAAAGGGAGAACCACGAAGACACTAATTGAAACAAAATGTAAACATATCCTTTATAAAGATACACAATTTTACTTAAGTTACATATAGTTACTACAAAAAAGGAAAATCACTTAAATGAAACACACGCGCGCGCGCGCGCGCGCACACACACACACACACACACACACACACACACACACACACACACACACACACACACACACACACACACACAAAAAAGAAGAAAAAAAAAGGAAAAATCCCCAAAGTGTGGTTTTGCCACTCTGGAGCATAAAAAGAAGAATCAAATCTACCAGACTAAGGCAATTAAACAAACAAACAAAAAAAAAGACATTAAATAACTAAGTTGAGTTATGGAATTTGAGATAAAATAGGGAGAGACAAGAAAGAAAAGAAGGACTATACAACAATTACAGACATGTAAAATTCTGAAATGGGAAACAGAATTTCTGAAAATGAGCTAAAAGAATCAAGGAACATCTGGAATAATAAAAAGGGATCCTTGTTCAACAGTATGGGACATAAAATGACCAGAACAAGACACAGGACATAAATAAAGGTTTGAAAAAATACTCAAAAATGGCACAGAACTGCATAAAGATGATATATTATGATTTGAGTCAAGAAAGTAGAATAAATGATGATAAGTCAGTTCTCATGGTGAAAAACAACCTGTGTGATATGTAATACTGTAAAATACATAGGAGACACAGTTGCAAAATACAAATGATATCTCCAAAGCTTTGCATTGTTTTATTTCTTTGTTAGTCTGTCTTTAACAATGAAAGTTATTTTTTTCCTTAAGGATCTTTTGATTCATAATGTGGTTATAAGTTAAATACACTGGACAACAATCTCACAGTTTATCAAAATGAACTATTTCTGTCCAATGCATATTAATAATTTCCCTCTGGAACCAATAAAAATGTTTTTTTTCTTTCAATATATGACACATGAATGGAAGCACTGCATGAATGAGGCATATATGGCGTTACTCCACTACATTCAGCCAAATGAAGCTTCATGAACTATAACAACATTGGATTTGCACCTTTCTTTGATTTACTCATCTCAGCTGCATTGTATTTGTAAATAATACTTTGCATGTCTGCAGACAATTTTTCCAGTGTGTGTCTTCTGTTTTTAGGGTGTATTATGCTTACACTTTCAATTAACATTTGCTTCTCTTTCACTTTTCTGTTGAAAGTGTATTTCCACATTAATTTTCATCACTATAAAGTTTGAATCAGTTCATTCAAAATCAGTCCTAACTTAAACTTCTTCATTTTCATCTTGATAAGATGAAGAAAATGCCAGGGATGAACTAAAAAGGAGGAATTCTAACAACCCTATGTCTCTGTTAAAGAAACTAGATGAATTCTCAGGAGTTTGTTGCTGTGAATGTCACTTTAAATGTCAGCTATAATAAAAATTCAAGCATGAGTAATTCTACAAAGCAGAAACCTGCTTTGGTCCCGCCTGCTGCAAGCCTAAAATTTTAATGCATGTTACATTTTTGGCTCTGTCTGTGGTGCCACAATGCTGTTAGTAATTTAGGAAACACGTCAAGTGCAGTCAAAGAAAAGCGTATGCTCGAACTCAGTGAAATATTTAGGTTGGCTCGAACAAAATTTGTCGTGGTCAGCTGGGGACAGATGCCCACCTGACACCCTGAGCAGGAAGGTGCAGGACCTTAGTGGCAGTAGTCTCTGCCATCACGTGTCTCCCAAGAGTAGATTATAAAGCCAAGATAAAACAGCTTGGCCGCTGCCTGCCCTGTGTCTGCAGCTGCGCAGTGAAAACACAGAGCTTCTGTCCTCTCCTGTTCTGGTTCAGAGCCAGTATCAGCTGTCTGTTTTAGAGGGAGGAGGAGAAAAAATACCCAGCAATCCTCTAAAGCAGCTTAAAGGCTGAATCTGGGGGCTGAAGCCCTTTCCATTTCCATAGCTGCTTCTCTCTCCATTACAGCAGGATGAGCATCTGAGTGATGGCCAAAGGAGCAGCCACAGTGGCTGTGTGTAGATTGTGTGCTCCATCCTCCTCTAGGCTTTCACTATCTGATATAGGTTTTCCCAAACATCTGGATTATACCAGAAAAAATATTAATAAAAAAAAATACTGTCAGGGAAAAGCAGAATTGTTTGATTTCCTCTCTAGATATAAGCAGGAATCTTGTATGTGATTAAATAATGAATGCTAAGTGCCCATGTAGCAAATAAAATCTTCAACTGAGGGCCTTGGTTTCTCTGTGAATTATTTTGATGCACTCCTCTTGCACCTTTTGTTGGCATGCAAGCTTTTGGAGTGAAATGAAGTGAAACAAAGCTGAGCGGAGAGCAGAGTGGTTTGAAGTGAGTTTGTGATATCACCTTAGCTTGTCCCCTTGTCAGCACATGTGTGTGTTTGTGTGTGAGAGTGTGTGTGTGTGTGTGTGAGAGAGAGAGAGAGAGAGAGAGAGAGAGGGAAATAGAGAGAGAGAGAGAGAGAGAGTGGAAGAGAGATAGAGATATTTTATTTTGGAATAAAAGGAGAAAAGCTGATGAGGGGCCCAGGTTATGTCAGAGAGCATGAGTGAAAAAAAACATTTGCGACTGTAAACAGAGACAAGAGAAGAACATAATATTCATGACGAGGCAGCACAACTCCAAAACAACATTAGTTTTCCTTGCAGAAACAGAGCCAACCCCCATCGGAGTAGTGTATCGGAAATCCAATAAATACATTCAAATGGATACAGTTAGATTTTTATATCTCATATAAAGATTAACTTAACATAACCCCACCCCAACTATTACCACATCAGCAAAACACCTCATTATGAAATAACACTGACAATGGCAGAGCTAAAAGGTTAAGTGACGACATTCAGATATATATATATATATATATATATATATATATATATATATATATATATATATATATATATATATATATATATATATATATATTATATATATATATATGTATATATATACATATATATATATATATATATATATATATATATATATATATATATATATATATATATGTATATATATATATATATATATATATATATATATATATATATATATATATATATATATATATATATACATATTCTCACAATTCTTCGATATTGCTGATTTTTTTTTTAGAATAAAGACAAAAAGAATGTGTAAAACTTTTTTTTTTGCTTGTCATTTTTCTTGATTTCTATTGGGAAAAAACATCACAGTAGCCAGATCATCATTCTACAGCTATAATGCCTAAGATGACAAGTAAAAAGATCAATAAAACAATAAAAATGAAAAAACTTAATGTATATATAATGTATATAACATATATATATATATATATATATATATATATATATATATATATATATATATATATATGTATATATATATATATATATATATATATATATATATATATATATATATATATATATATATATATATATATATATACATATATATATACATATATATATATGTATATATATATATATATATATATGTATATATATATACATATATATATATGACATTGATGTAGGATTTAACCTGGAAAGAAGTGTTAGTTGCTTTTGTGACTTTTGGTCAGAGCTGCCCATGAGTTTATCCTCAATCTTTACCTTAAAGTAACGCTGGCTCTCACAGGCTGTAATTTTGTAAAACAGGCTTGTGCCACATTTTTTTTTCTCTTCAGAAGTGCTGAAAATGGCCACTCAATTTTTAATAGCAAAAGTGCCTCAAGTGAAATGTCTTTGGTATTTTAAGTTCAACGCTGGTTTAGATCCAAACTCTGGCCGGCTCACTTCAGGACATTTAATGAGTTTATCTTAAGTCACTTTTGTGCTTTTTGGCAGTAAGTTTTGTATCTTTGTCTTGTTAAAATGTAAACCTTCATCTCAGTCTGTGATCCTGATTTTTGGATACTTTCATTGTTGTAGATCTGCATGCTTTGTCAGATCTGTGACTGTCAGAGTTCTGATACCTGTCTCAAAGACCTGATCTCTTAATCATATCATTTGGTTTACACTCTATATCAGGTTGATTGTGAAACATTACAAAAAATTATTTTCCACAAAATCTTAACTGATCAACTTAATTTTATTTAGTAAGTTTTGCAGAATTAACGTATTTCAAACCACAGAGAAATGTACAGAATATACATGTAAGGCCATCAGTAATCAGAGTTGCGTGTAAAAGGTCAGATTGTCAGGAATGGGTATAAAAGAAGCATGCTTTAAAGCAAGAATGGGTTATGCATCACCACTTTATACCGAAACTGGTTCAAAAATCATCTAAGTCCTCATGAAAAAAAAATGTGAAGAACTTTGGTCTTTTGACATCTAAAGTGCTCTACATTATGAAAAGATTTCAGGAATATGATGAAATTGTGGTGCTTTAAGGCCAAAAACTAGCATCAGTGTGTGGGTGTGCCAGTGTCCATTACATAAATGGCATATATGTGTGCAATAAAACACTGATGCGGAGGAGTACTTCAATATTGAATTTTTTTTGGAAAGAAATATGCTGTCAAGGTTTCACCCCAGGGTTCCATAGTTATTTCAGAAGGATCCCCATTTCACATGATTTCCAAGAGTGTTGACTTCAGAGGCAGAGAGTGTGTGTTGAGAAATTATGACTCATCATTAAAACAAAGATGATGGGCAACTGAAATATTCCACCTAGTAATAATAAACATTGATTCCTGTGGACAATCTTCAACAATAATATATCAATTGGTTTAAAGGTAGAGTATGTAAGATTTTCAATATTTTCTAAATAAATTAACTAATAAAATAACTACAATCATAATTAGATAGTTTTTTGAACATGTAGGTTTCAGTCTGTCCATATTTGATGCGTTATTAAATTACAAGTTTAATTAATGACAAATGACAGAAAGCACTTTTTTTTTACTGGTAGGCAAACATTTAAGAAGGGTCTTTGTCATTAATTAAACTTGTAATTTAATTACACATCAAATATGGACAGACTGGAACCTACATGTTTAAAAAACAATCTAATTATGATTGTAGTTATTTTTTTTAGTTAATTTAATTTGAAAATATTGAAAATCTTACATACTCCACCTTTAAGCTATTTAAAACAATATCTAAATAAATAACATTTGGATTTGACCATTCCTAAATTTAGTCACTTTTAGATGAGGGCTGTTCAGTTTGGTCCAACAAGGCCCACAATCCTGCAGGTTTTCATTGTATACCTGCTCCAACACATCTGATAAAATGAAATAGGCCCAACAATCTGTGAAGTTCTGCGTGATAACTCTTTAATTTAAGTCAAGTGTGTTGGAGCAGGGACAGATTGAAAATGTGAAATTCTGCGATCCTTGTAGAACCAAACTGAGCAGCCCCGTTGTAGGTGAATCCATTCATATGGTGCCTCTAATTGCATTTGCTGTTTACACTTTAGGATCAAATCTCTGTCTTTCCCCACTTTCTGTTTATATGTACACATACATCATATTACATTTATTAATCTGTATTTATGCATTTGCAGATGGTATTGAGTTCAAACCCCACATGACCTGGAGCTTTTAAAAGTCTAATTCTGCTAATGGACATCCAGCCCATCTGATCTCTCGAGGGTTTCTGTACACACAATAATCTGTCTCAAATATCCAAGAATCCTGTACAGACTCAAACCCTCCTTCTGACCCACAAACCTAAGTGAGATGGCTAAAAGCTTTGACAACTGACAAAGTTATTTTCAGTCACATGGAGATTGACCAAGATGGAACAGCCTTGGACATTGTAAAGGCTTATCTCTGCTGCTTTGCCTCGCCAACACAAATCAAACCTAGAAGCCTTTTAGAGGGGATTTTCTGAGGACAATCTGCTAGCTTTTCTAAAAGTAAAAGAGTAAAGCAGGCAAGGGCATAGACCCTATGCCCTCCCGACCATGAAGCACCCTTGTATGTGTGGTTGCAGCCGGAGCGCGCAGAAACAAAACATGCATGGAATAAGTGTTATAAGTAATAAACAACAATGGTGAATATGGTGTTGTGATGGAGTTCTTTTAGGAGCCTGGTGAAGGACATCCTTTTTAGTGCACTTGTTCCATCAATTGGGTGCATTGATCTTTTTTTTTTTTTTTGTAAAAAGGCACAGGTACAATGGATTACATTAAGGCTTAAGAGAGGAGCCAATGAACAAACGAGTACCTACTTCATACACAGGATGACAAGATGGGCAAATGCTACTGTATGAAGGGGAGAAGGACAAGAGCTGTGTGTTTGAAAGGAAGTTCAGATAAAATAAATACTATGAAAGTTATTCGAAATGGCAAGGTGCAAAGAAAATGGCATCCATCTCAGCCTGTCGTTTCATCATTCACTAATATCACTTTTTATGCTCACCAAACATCCCCAGGGTTTTCTGAAGCTCACCTCTTATGGTTTACCTTGATGTGATGGGATTAGAGCTAAGCTTTGACCCGACAGATGTCATGGATCTTTGCGGCTCATCTCAGTTTGGCATGGAAGCCATACTATGTTCTGTAGCACATTAGTGAGGCTTACTCCAATCTACTTAATAGAAAGATATTCATGCTCAAATGGAAGCCAGTTCATTACAATTCCTGGTCAAAGGGATCTCAGCATTTTTTTTTCTCAGGCTAGCCTTTAAAAGCTTCAAAGGAGATGCACCTCTGGCTTGCTATCTAATGGTGAATAAAGTGAAAAGATCAATAGCAATCTGATGTGTGTCTGTTAAGACTACAGCTCTGCACGAAGGCTGGAAGCAGGGAGGAACAGCAAGGTGTGGCCCCGTCTCACACACTAAAATCAGGCACATCTAAAGATTAAACTTATCAGTCATCATATCTTCTGTTTCAACAGCGCCTAAGAGTAGAAAGCACACCTAATTAATAGTTTGTTGATATTAAGCTTTTGTGTTAATGCACTCATAAAGGAAATTTTGGTATAATCACTGTAGAATTCGGCCTGCTGTTTTTTTTAAGCAGAAAATGAGGATTGCTGTTTTCAGATGGCCAAAGCAAAATGTATTTTTTTTCTTACTTTCCCTTTTTTCCCCTTTTTGAATCATTGGTTTACGTTGGTCTGCCTCCCCCACATGCCTTTGCTTGCCTGCCTTCGCTGAGAGCCACATCACATTTGCTGCGATCAATGCAAAGTTTATAGCTTGTGAGGGCTTTTAGGGCAAGCTTAGCTTTCCTTTTCATAAAGGGTCGAGGGAGACAACTTGTGTTTTGTGTGTGGATGTGTAGGTGTACTTGCTCAGAGTGAGAGGCAGAGTCACAATGCAGGTACTTTACTTCCTTGGGGAAACTAAACGTCATGGATTTTTAAAGCCAGATTTCGATAAGTTAGTCTTAAAATAATATCAGAATGTATAAGATGATTTCCACAATGCAAACAACTATGTGTGTACTATGTGTGTATTGTGTGTGTAAGTCAAGTCAAGTAAAGAGGTTGGATCATTGTGGATGCGTGACTCACGGTTCACCCCAATACTGCACGCTGTGCCATGTAAGAGACCACACAGTGGATGAAGTCTATCAATAATTCAACAAAGACAGACTTCCGCGTTCTCAGCCCCACACCTCTCCTCTTCCTCTCTCTGCAGAGTACCGTGTTTCCAAAGTGACAGAATTTTCTTTATAATTCCACAAACACATCTTTCCCAGTATTATTTGTCTGCCTAAATTGCCAACCCTGCCCTCCCAAACAACCTAAAATAAGCCGCTGAAGGCTGCCAAAGCTAAATCTGGGGCCCAACTGATCTTTGGCTTTTAAGGAATGTCTACAGTAACATTACATGAAGACAGCTTTTTGTGATCATGTAAGATTACAGCTATGTTGTTGTGGACATGCACTGCTGAAACGTCAAACCTGGCGGAGTGTAGTGAAAGGTGTTTTTGTGGATTTTGGGAGATTTTTTTTTAAAACACATCGCATGGTAATTAGTTGCTGCTGCAATAAAAGCACAACGATCTGGGTCACGAGCTCCAGGTAGTTGTATTTTCAGCTATTTATTTGATCATGTCTTATTTTATGTTTAATTTTACTGTTTCATTATGGTACTTATTTTCTTTCTTACTTTAATATTTTATATATTATTATATATAAAACTATATTTGTATTATCATTATTATTATTATTAAACATGTAAATCGGTATAATATTACCGTCCCATTTAGCTGCAGCAGATGACAAATACAAAACAAGAACACTAGATGCACCTCTTTGCTTGAGATAACTCATTTTAATGGCAGTTGGTGCAAAAGCTTTTTCTTTGGATTATCAAGAAGGCCTGACAAGATTAACAAAGAGTCTTTTAATGTGTTTGCACAGAGGGTTATTGCACTTTCAGGCAAAACATGTTTATGTGTATCTCCTTTGCAGTGATATCCCAAGTGGGCTCTGTTGAGTACCAGCTGCCTAAAAACATTGATTCCATATGATAAAAGTGTAAGCAGTGAGATGACAGCTCCCATTAAAAGATATTTTAGAGAGCATTACATTGCTCATCCCAAAACCTGTGGGAGCCTGCTAATCTGGATTATATTTTGTATGTATAATACAGCAAGAGTTGCCAACCCCCATACCTACCCATCAAATGCAACTTTCCTATCTTTAGATTTATTCATATGTAATTGTATATGCAGTGTGTCTCATAAGTTTGAAAAAAAAAATCTGCAGAGATGGTAGAAACTATGTGTTGTTCAGTCATCTCAGCAGCACTTCATATGTTGAGGTTTTATAATGGAGCAGATTGAGGCCACTCTGAAGTAAAATGTATATGATTATAAATGGAACTGAAGGATTAGGAGATTGAGTAAAAATAGATAACTGCTGAAATAAAACTATGAGCGGAAATGTGTCAAGCATTGGCTGTCATCAGTTGAGGCATGAAGCAGTGAGGGGTCTGAAAAGATTTGGCTGAAAGGCAAAGCAAGATAACAAAACAGGTAAATGATTGGCATGTGCAAATGAGACTCTTTTTTTTTTTTTTTAAAGTGTTTAGAGTTTAGCATGTGCTAATATTGAACTGATTATTTAAACTAAAATGGTCATCTAATGCAAAAAATAAAGGGAACTCTATAATAGCAAACAACCAATGTTATATTTCTTTGATCAACGCGTGTTTCTTTATTGAATGATCCAACACTGTCTTGCTTTAATCTGCGACACGGACTTAATTGATAAAACAAAACAAAAAAACAAAAAAGTTTTATCAGTGTTTCTTCAACATTATTGGCAGTTTAGGTTTACACAGTAATCACATCAGGTGGCTTTATGAGCTTCACATCTTCCTCATAAAATGTAAACCGTCTGGACAAAAATGATCACCCACACAGGCAGCCGGTGAGATGGTGCGGTATGAATGCTGTAGATTGTGAGTTCTAATTACTGGAAGGGGAACTTGGCCATGAAAAACAGATGTGCCCCCCTTAAAACACTCACCTGAAAAAAGGGTGAGCTCTAAAAAAGGCTTAATTTAAGATTATATTTAATTTAATTTTCCATTAGGATCCTGTTGCTTTTTAAATAATAAGAAAAACATTATTTCATGAGTGCTGTGTGTGCTCCACTCCATTTTTTTGCATCACAGTGGACAGCAGAATCATGTTTTTTGCGGTGGTTGTTAAAAGAATTTTATTGATATGTGAAATTTATGATTGCTTCACCTGCAAACAGTAGTATCAGATTTTTTTGTGAGCGACCTGTTTGCTAATATATATGTGGGAGCTCATGAAATCCCAAGTCCATCACACACCAGGATATAAGGCCCCCCTGAAAGCCCTGGTAGTGTTGATCTAGAACATCATATAGAAAAACACTAGATACTGCATCCACTTGCACTTGCAGCTGAGGTTTCCTCACTTAAAGGTCAGCTTACACTAAAAAACTGCTAGATTTGATTGTCTGTTCTTACGGTGGTACCTGGCGGGAGTTGCCAGTGCCTCAGATCAACCCTCTGGCCCTCTTGGCTTGATGGTTCGTCAGAAATAAAGGGAGAAAGTTTACATCTAAAAATAGAGCTAGGTTTCCAAAATAATAAAACAAACTGCTCAGCAGTTCCCCTGTGGCAGCTCAACCCGTCACAGGGGAACAGCAATGACCTAAATAAGAGCAGCAAGATGATGCAGGGGTGGCTCGAGAACAAATCTGTGGCCTACGTGACCAAGCCAAACACCAGACTTAAACTCCAAATAATACTTGTGAGCAGACCTGAAACTAGAAGTAAACACGCACACACCTTCCACCGAATCGGAGGATGTGCCAGCTTTGGGATAAACTGCTTAAAACCAGGTGAGGGAGTTTTCGAACACTGACAAATACTGTCCAAGGGGAAAAGCACATTCATAATTTACATTTTTAAATTATTCAAGATTTCACTTTAAAAAACTTTACAAATGAATGAGTAGATTTTGTGGTCATAAATTACTGATTGCACAGACAATTTTGACACCTAGAAGATTTTTAAATTTAGCATGAAATGGGAGACATGCCCAAGACCTTAAATATACTTTCCACATATTACTTTTCACTCAACATATTTTAACTAAATAATTTCCCTTCACAAAACTCCGGATGCCAGAAAACACAGCAATGTCAGTGACTCAGATAGTACTGCCTCCACATTATGCTGGTCACCTGGTCAGTTAACTTCAGACAGATTCAAGACAGAGAAAATAAAAATAGCAAAGAATGGAAAGACTTAAAATAATTAGCCCAATAATGGTAAAAATGTGCACTAAAACCTATTGTCAGAATCTTTAGAGTGATACACATAGTTATAAATAATCGCACAGTGTGATTCAAATCCCATAAAACCAAATTTATGTAGAGAAGGATAATGAATTGCTCCATGAACCGTGCCAGCAGCTGGGCTACACAGTGGTGTAATAGTTTTTTTTTTTTTTTTTTTTTTTTTTGTCTTGTCCAGCATTTAGGCAAGCAGAATGATGGTCTGGATGCTGTGTTCTGCTGAGCAAATTTTCTCTGCCAAGGGAAGCTTTATAGATATAATGATCCCCTTGACTTTCTGAATTTTTATTTTATTTCTATATTTATTTTGTATTGTTGTTTGAATTGTAGAGTTTGTACTGCTGGACCAGAGAGGACAGACGAAAGACAGAAAGAGAAAGGAGAAAAAACACCTCATAAGAAAAGTGAAAGAGATAAAGGAAGAGAAAAGGGAGAGAAAAAAAAAAAAACTAAAAAATAACCCAAAAACAAAAAGAAAGAAAACAACCTACAGATGTATACATACACACATACAGGCACACACATACATATACACACAGTGTATATAGTTAGCACTGTGGCCTCACAGCGGTACATACAGTACTAGTCAAAGGTTTGGACACACCTCCTCACTCAGTGGTTTTTCTTCATTTCTTTCATTGTCTTAATTGCAGAGTACAACTAAATAAATTCACACTATGAAGGAACACATGTGGAATTCTGTAGTAAACAAAAAAGTGGTAAATAAATCAGAATAAGTTTTATATTTTAGATTCTTTAAAGTACCCACCTTTTGCTCTGGTGACAGCTTTGCACACTCATGACATTTTCTCAATCAATTTCATAAGGCAGTCACCTGGAATGGTTTGGTTTTAACAGGATTACCTTGTCAAGAGTTAATTTCTTGGATTTCTTTCCTTCTTAATGTGTTTAAGACGATTGGTTGTGACGTGCAGAGACATGGTTGCTACAAAGGTCTATACAGTGGTTTCACTCTGTTTGATCTCTGTTATAATCCATATTGAGAGCTACAGAGATGCAGAAAAGGTGAGCAGATGGTTCCTATATGTGTGGTTCCCACGGAGAAGCATGCAGGAGGAGACGTGGTATGGTACGGGGGTTTTTTGCTAGTGAAACAGTTGATTAATTAGCCAACATTGAAAGAACACTTAACCAGCATGGCTACCACAGCATTGATCAGCGACATGCCATCCATTCTGGTTTGCACTTAGTGGAACCATCATTTGTATTTCAAGAGGGCAATGATCCCAAACACACCTCCAGACTGTGTAGGGGATGTTTGACCAAGAAACAGAACGATGGAGTGCTGCATAAGACAATCTGGCTTCCACAATCACTTGTTCTTAACTCACTTGAGATGGTTTGGGATGTTTTGGACCAAAGAGTGAAGGCAAAGAATCTAACAAGTGCTCAACACCTCCGGGAACTCATTTAAGACTATTGATAAGCCATTCTAAGTGACTGTCTTATGAAGATGATTGAGGGAAAGTCATGAGGGTGGCAAGCTGTCATCAAAGCAAAAGGTGGTTACTTTGAAGAATCTAAAATATAAATTATAGGCAACTGGCAAGACACACCTAATAAAGGAGTGGTTCTGCAGGTGGTGACCACAGACCACTTCTCAGTTTTGATGCTTTCTGGCTGATGTTTTGGTCACGTTTGAATGCTGGCGGTGCTTTTACTCTAGTGGTAGCATGAGACGGAGTCTACAACCCACACAGGTGGCTCAGGTAGTGCAGCACATCCAGGATGGAACATCAATGCGAGCTGTGGCAAAAAGGTTTGCTGTGTCTGTCAGTGTAATGTCCAGAGCATGGAGGTGCTACCAGGAGACAGGCCAGTACATCAGGAGACGTGGAGGAGGCCGTGGGAGGTCAACAACCAACAGCAGGACCGCTACCTCCTTCTTTGTGCAAGGAGGAACAGGAGGAACACTGCCAGAGCCCTGCAAAATGAGCTCCAGCAGGCCACAAATATGCATGTGTCTGCTCAAACAGTCAGAAACAGACTCCATGAGGGTGGTATAAGGGCCTGACGTCCACAGGTGGGGGTTGTGCTTACAGCCCAACACCGTGCAGGACGTTTGGCATTTGCCAGAGAACACCAAGATTGGCAAATTCGCCACTGGCGTCCTGTGCTCTTCACAGATGAAAGCAGGTTCACACTGAGCACATGTGACAGACGTAACAGAGTCTGGAGATACCGTGGAGAACGTTCTGCTGCCTGCAACATCCTCCAGCATGACCGGTTTGGCAGTGGGTCAGTAATGGTGTGGGGTGGCATTTCTTTGGAGGGCCGCACAGCCCTCCATGTGCTCGCCAGAGGTAGCCTGACTGCCATTAGATACCGAGGTGAGATCCTCAGACCCCTTGTGGGACCATAAGCTGGTGTGGTTGGCCCTGGGTTCCTCCTAATGCAAGACAATGCTAGACCTCATGTGGCTGGAGTGTGTCAGCAGTTCCTGCACACAAAGGCCTTGATGTTATGGACTGGCCCGCCCGTTCCCCAGACCTGAATCCAGTT
>NC_136619.1:19292310-19349810 GCF_933228915.1 Telmatherina bonti | reverse complement strand
TCATCGCCCTGGGAAGCACGTCAGATTCCCAGAACCTGCGAGAGGAGCTGAAGAAGACCCGTAAAAAGGCCCAGGAGCTGGCAGTGGCCAACAGGACTAAACTGACCTCCCTGCTCAAAGACAAGACCATCAGTACAGATGACCGGGCGGAGTATGAGCGCCTGTGGGTGCTGTTCTCCAGCAGCATGGAGCTCCTGGAGGTGGACATGAAACGGTCCCTGGAAATAGCGCAGGATTTCCCTCTCAAGGTGCCGACGAGGCACCTTATCCAGACTGGGATGACCGGCAGCACCAGCACGGTGGCGGCTCGCGCCATGAGCGTGCAAAACATGAAATATGAGGCGGACAGCAACATCGACACGGCGGACCTCAAAGATCTGCAAACCGAGATCACCCAAGTGAGTCAGATGATGGAGGAGATGGAGATGAAGGTGCAGGTGGCGCCGTGGGCCGTCGTGGCTAAACAGGAACCAGGTGCTGAGCTTAAGTCCAACATGAGTGTGGGGAATTCTTCCGTGGGCGTCATCTCCATTTGCGAGGAGGAGCCCAAAGATGATGAAGGTGGAGGAAGCAGGGAAGGTGGTTTTGCGTCCGTCGGGGCTGTGATTGTATTCGTTTTAATTCTCACAGTGGCCCTGGTTTTGGGATATTTGGTGGTCAATATGTAACCACCAAACAGCTGAGCCTGATGGACATCCAGCGCGGCTTCCCACGGGAGTGCCGCCGTGGGAAAGAACCGGCTGCTCCACAGTAGAGAAAGAAAGAAAGAGAGAGAGAGAGAGAGAGAGAGAGAGGGATGGGCTTGAAGGGGTAGAAACTGTTGACACGCACAGCTCTTAATTTCTGTGAAATGTGAATGTATTTGGCGAAGTTTTGGACGTGCATTTGATCAGATGCACTAATATAGTGTGTGTGTGTGTGTGTGTGTGTGTGTGTGTGTGTGTGTGTGTGTGAGAGAGAGAGAGAGAGAGAGAGAGAAAGAGAGAGTGTGCAAGAGATGAGAGAGAATGGCTGCGGGCCCAACAAGTGTTTTGAGGGGCAATAGGTCATGTATTTTTGGATAACAAAAAAAAGTCAGAAAATTACGTGACAGTGTCTGGCCATCAGGATGATATAAACAACACGTAATCCAAGTGGATTAGTGGCAAAGCTCAAGCGTAAATGTAGCCTGAGGTTAAGTATTCCCGTTGACGTTCTGCTGATTGATGCTTTACATTTATGTTTTCAATCCAGGAAAGTAAGATGTGTTCAAACGTGCAGGGAGGGACCCTCTAGTCTGAAAATTAGGTTCGTGCTATAGGCCAGTGGAAATTAATACGAGGCTGGGGCCGGTGCAGTTAATCCATGCTCTTACCATCCCACTAGTTGGATGTCATCAAATCTGCAGTGTTCTACACTCCCGCTAGCACAGTTTTAATGCATCATAATAATCTGTACAGACAGATTGTTGTACATTGCATAAAATCTGCGTGCTTCATGAGAGCCTTGGGACCTAAAATAAGAGAGTCCACCTCGTTTAGTAATGCACCTGATCACTGTAAGCCTGTTTCTTGGTTCTTTTTCAGGGTGTTCTTGCAAACAATGTTGAATGTAAACAATGCAGCCTGTGAACAGAAGGTTTGTACATACAGTCTATACTGCAGTGTCAGATAATGTACATACAAGCAAGTATATTTATTATAATAAAACTTTGAAACACAACGGACATTGTGCTTGTAGTTTTGAAGACAGCTCTTTAGGTGCTGCGTAAACACGCACACTTTGCAACTTTAGTGTTACCTTCATTATGCAAGAGGCTTTTGGATCATTCATACCAGGTTTTGATGTAAACCTAGCCCCATAAGATGTATGAAAAGATAGACCAAGTTTGTAAACATCACAAATCCAGAGATAAATAGTAACATCTAACGTACTTAAGAAGTATTTCAAGTAAGGGATTATTCGCAGGCTTAACAGTCTTAGTGTTAAATTAGTGTTAAAGGAGAGTGACAGAGATGCTTTAGCTTCCTAATAGTTTTAGTTCTAAGAGTCTTTCAAGTTATTTCTGGATTGGAACAAAGGTGAGGCTGATGGGCAGTTGAACTGGTCCATCATGAGCATGCTGGGGCGGTGAGGGAAAATAGTTGTTAAGAAGCAACCTGATCTCCTGGCAAAGTCTATTTTAACACAGCAAAAGAAAAGTTTTAGTTTTCACAAAGGAGCTCAATGATGGCACCGTGATGTTTTTCTTTTTGATTTTTCTGACACTATGTTCGATGACATGCAACATCAGCATTCACACATATTCTCTCTACCTGGTGATGCCTAACTGCCTGGTGTCATTGCATTGTTTCCCTGAAGGGTTGCTATATGACACCATACACATTACATATTGCTGATGTGGTCATTTGTAAAAAGGATTTTTAACAAGCCTTTCATAGAACCATGGAATTCAGGCCCACTGCGTGCAACACGTTCAACAGCTCTTCACTCTTCTTTGCTTTTATGTTCTTCGCTCTTAAGAGCTTGGAACGTACGAATGAGGTTAGAAAAATGTACCTGGTTAGGACATGTTAAAGTTCATGCGCTGACTGGATGTTGTAGATGTGGACAGAATAAGAGTTGCAAAAGAAATGATTTATTATACTTCTTTTAAGTATTTTAATAAATTATAAAATTAATGCTGTAACTTTGTTTATAACGTGTATTTCAACTACCAAAGATGCTGAAACTGAGGAAGAAGTACAGAGTGTACCAGAAGCAAAAAAGGCAACATGATGAACCTCGGATGAATAGAATCAGCAACACTTTTTTTTTTCTTTTATTACTATGTTGCAAGCAACTAACATGATTTATTAATATAAACAAGAATCGGTTCAATTAGTGCTTCAGGGAAAGTCTTATAAAAGGTTTCTTCAAGCTCTTTATTCATGGACATCGTCAGTGCATCCTTCTCAGGGAAGTTCTACGGTAACAATTAAACACGCCTCTGCCATTTAAAGCCCAGTCAGCTTTACTTGCAGGCTGAACGTAGTAATCCTCAAGGATTAGATTTAAATACAACTATCCTCCTTTTCTAAGCAGAGACCTGAATCCTTGTTATAGCAGTTCACTACAAGGAACACTTGGCTAATCTTTATTGGACTTTAAATTGGAGATTTCCACAGAAAGATTCCTCAGATCTAGAATAAATATCCTGGAAATACATCTCAGGATTCTCACTCTGAAAAATTTGTATCATTGTCATTAGAACCAACATGAAATTGATTTTGAATTAGATTGGACATCTAAAGCATAACTGGGTTAGGTTAGGCTAGACAGAGGTTAGACAGGGATCCCTTTATAATAAAATCCCATCTTAAGATATCTCCAAGATGCTTTTAGAAATCTAGCTGCACTTCTTCTTATTGCTGTACCACCTGTAGATACCCGAGGTTTGACTTATTTTGTCATAATGCGATTAATGAATACCCATAATGAAAATGTTTAACTATGAAAAGGCTGCTGTTGCATTGCACAAGCTCAAATGGTAATAAAAAAAATAATGACTAGTAAAATGGGAACTTTTTAGAACAACTTTTAGACATATCAGGAGCTTCTACTGTATTGTAGCTATTAAAATGATTCTTTTGTGGACCCATTAAAGTCACAGCTAAAGAAATGACAAACAAAAACTATTTAATTTAGTTATGAAAGAATCATGCTCTGAATATTCGAGAGGATCATTTTGAATGTGCAGAATTTTGTTGTTGCCATTTGAACTATAGTGCCATATAGTGAATCATGTTTGCAACTCTTATGCAGAATAATACTCCAATGTTAACTTAATGTCAAAATACATTTGGAATTATTTATACAAACATGTAATTATCATGTAGTTTGATTATATATTAAACAGCTGGCTAGAAATACTTTAAACGAAAAGCTATTAAAAAAAAAAAAAAAGTAGCACTTTTTTCTTGTTGATGTAAGATGTTTGAAATGCAGCTTCAAATAATAATAATATAAAGATGGACGTTAAAATCAGCACAATTCAAATCCATTTTTGCTTTCTTTCATGCTTTGTCTCTTCTCAGCCCTCCAAGGTTTGAATTCTGTTTAGAAACACTAATAGAAAATATAAAAATATTTCACGGAGGCCTAATTACAGACTGAATAGCTTGGCTGAACCTTGTTGCATGAAAACAAATGACCCCAATGCTCTTGTTTAGCCTTCTTGCCATTTCACAAGTTCTGATTCATGAACCTCTACAAAATGCACTTGAAAATTATGAGACACATTGTCATCTGGAACAGTAATAAATCAAACATGGGGGAACGACAGGGGCTTTAAAAAATGGAAAACATAGAGCCTAAAGTGCAGCCCTTCCCTGCAAGTTTCCAGAAGAAGACTGTTCATGCAACATGCAAGCGTGAGACTGTTTTATCCATCTATGAATTAACTACATTCCTGGTTATGCAAGATGCTGAACATCTTCAAGAGTTTCCGAAACTGTAAAAGAGGACCCTGTACAGGTGAGTAAACTGACAATTACATGGACATTTTTTATTCAAATTACTGCATGCCTGAGCCAGTTACAGGATTCACACCGGCAACTGGTTCAAAGAGAGATGAGCTACACACACACTGCACAGACCACTGCATCATCACTTCATCTGGACTAAGATGGTAGGTTTCCAAGGCTGTGGGTTTCCATAGAAACCCTCAACAGACTGCAAACAGCACAGAAGGTTGAGTAGTGTTATTCCAACTCACCCCATTTCTGCCACCTCCATCCTACACACAACACTCTGAAGGAGGAGACCATGTACAAGGACAGAGGGTGGCTGCGCCAACTGAAGGAAAAACCTGAGCATCTTGTGTCATGTGGACAGATTAAATGTTTAAAAAGATGAAGGGATCTGTCAGCGTACATTTTATGATTTAAGGAGAAAATGTTTAAGTGGTGAGACTCAGTTGAGGGTAAAAACAAAGGCAACATCACTGTAATGCAAAGCCTCAGGCTCAACTGAAATCTCAACACAACATGGAGACAAATCAATGCCTCGCCCTTACTTTCTACAGGTTTATATCATATCCTGATACAATATTGTCATTTTCCACCAAGTTGCCCTTTCAGAAACACAATTTATATTACTGCAAAACTCTAGTTGAAGACAATGTTATTAAAAAAGTTCAGATTGAATTGAAGAAACTAAAAACAATCTTTAATTCATAAATGGCAGACATATGGAACAATCCATTTGGCAGGAATAATTTCTCATCAATCATTAACTTGAATTATAAAGGAAACTGCAGTGAGCAGGGAAGACCCCCAAATGGGAAAAGGTGGGAGCCCTGCAGAGCCTCCTCCACCTCTGACATATGCTACCCTCCTGAGACAGACCACAGGACATTATATTATATATAAAGAATCCATTCCCTGCACACTTACCATCATGTTCAAGTCTGCTTATGTTAAGTTCATTATGGTAATTAAATTGTTAATTTTTGTCTTTGTGGTGACGAAGATAAAACTAAGTCAAAAGACACATAAAATAAATCTAGTGTTTGTTTGCAAGTTGTATCACATCACAAAATGGCACAATTGTGAGGTTGTTAAATTGCACAACAGATTTGACATAAATACGGTCTGATATAGTTTATTATTTGTTTATAACCTATTTTTATGAGGTTTAATTATAAATCAAACTAAATCTAAGACCGTACACAAAAATGTGAAAGGTAAAAACTTGTTTTAAAACACCGAACAGGATTAAATTCAAGGAAGCTTTTCTTTTTCATGGCAGTCTTTTGTTATATTTGAATAGGAGAAAGAAGAGGAGGAGGAAAAGCAGGTCAAAGGTGACTTCCTGAAACATGTGACAAGCCTGGTTCCACAACTGGGAGCAGGTGCTTGTATTTAGGTGTGATGGTTATTTGTAAAGTTGTGGTGTAGGGATCTGACATCACTATACGGTGCAGAGCACAATCTTCCTGAGGATCCTCCAAGTGGGAGTCTCTGAACTCTTCATCTTTTCCTGAAGCATCAAGTGGGTACAATTTGTCACCTAAAATAGAGCAGAGTCCCAGAATGTAAATGGCAGTAAGATGAAATACAAGCCAATAGTTATATTTACCATCAAAAGGAAAAGGAAAAAGGGATGGGCTCAGCTGTTTGACATCGGGTTCAAAATAAATTGCAATGCCACCCAGTACAACAAAATATAAATCAGTTATTTAAACTTGTATAAATGTACAATATTTCATTGAATGAAATATTTAGTTAAGACATAGCACTTCTGTCTTTGATGTCAGACTGTATATGAAAGCATTACAGTCTACATTAACCTGAGTCTGAGGCTATAAATATCGATGAAAAATATAGTCATAGTGATTAACTATGCATAAGAGAAGAGGTGCACATTCAGAGGTACACCCACTATCACCCTGTGGCAGGTCTTCAGTCAGAGCCTCTCCTAACTCATCATGTTTCATTTCAGAAGGTGGAAACAACCACAAAGGTAACCTTGAGATATCAACACAACAAACCAGACAGACATCATGGCTACATATCTTATGTACAGTCTATGGTTTGGAGATGCATGAGAAGAAAAAGGCTATAATCAGCACCTGGCAGCAGTGATATGTGGTGCTCGTCTGTTGAGATAATCACAGGCATCCACTGTTCACAACCTTCCGTAGCTCGCTGGTGGGTGAAGCTGTGTAGGTCGGTCAGCGAAGGGAAGCGACACAATCGGCTAAGCTCATAGAACTGTGGTGGCGCGATCCACATCTGCCGAGCCTGGTAGCTCTGCAAGATCTCTGAGGGTGTGGACCACTGAAGAACACAATGAAAACAAGTAATGTATCAGTGCACAAGAAGGTTTTTTTCCCCTTCCTCTTTCGTCACATACCTCAAATGTTCCCATGTCCTGCAGCATTCAGTAATCTAACCAGTTATGACTTATTTTGAACTTTTTATGTTAAATATATTACCTCTGTGCTCTCTGGCACCTGTTGATTTATTCATGTTATAAACACGGGCTTGAACCTCTTTTTCCACTATTAAAGATTTTAATTTTTTTACCCAAACTATAGTCATCACTTAACCTGGCAAGCCAGACTCTCTCACTGTACCAGCGTAGAGTCTGGGGACTCACTCGCATCAACGGATTTCTAAGGCGGGACAAAGAAGCGTAGCGTAAACCAGTCAGAAATATTGCATGACATCAGCGGTCTGGAAGTGTTCAGTAGAGTGAAACATAAGAGAAGAAAATAAACATGGCGTGCAGTACAGAAGGTATAAATGACGTGTCATTTTTGCTGTGAAAACCTGAGGCTACATGGCGTTACTAGCAACTCGATGTTGATTTTTTAACCTAATCATAGAAATCGTAGAAGAAACAAACTCAAGCTACACCGGTGCACCATCTTGAATATTTTTAAGAATACGTGGTGACGCAAGGTGAGAGTCTCCTCAGATCAACCAATCAGAGTGGCCGGTTTGTTTAAGACCGATGTGAATCTCCGTGAAGGGAAGGGTTTCCAGACTTGAGTCGCTCTGTATTGAATATAAAGAGCACTCCAGTCTGGTGTGCCATGCTAGTCATCACTTAGCATAGACTGTCGGTGTTATCTAAATCTTGCCCATGGAAGTTCATTTTTGAGTTCCTTGAAATAAATTAATTTTATTTACAGTTATGTACATCTGGATGAGTGAAACACAAACAGTATAATGTATTTATTTCATCTTAGCTTTTTAGAGTGATGTTCTGTAACAATGTATTGGTTTTTAAGGAAATATAATATAATATAATATATATATATATATATATATATATATATATATATATATATATATATATATATACATACATACATACATACACACACACACATACACACACACACACACATATTTATGTGTATAACTCTGGTGATTTATAGTCTTTGTAACAGCTATATATCCCTCATTCTTCCATGTAATTAATAATGACAGTATTTCTTTTTTTTAGCCATTATCATCAGCTAACAAGATTAATTTGCATACAGTAATGAAGACAACATCAGTGACGAAGAGCTATTAAGTTTGTGATGCTCTATTATCATACAAATAATAAAAATACAATACAAATAAACAAAATTATATTTTCTCTTTTTCTGTAAATTCATAGACTAAAGTCTATAAAGTAATTTAATGGACAAAACCAAACAAAAACATATAACAGCAATAGATGCTGAAACATTTAAAATAAAAAAAACATATTTTTTGTCCAATATTTTAATAATGGCAGCTGCTGTCCTCGTTTAGGCAAGTAGGTCATTTGTGGTGTTGGTGTGTTTTCACTGCAAAACCAAGAAATCCATTCCCCTAACCGTTTGGGTTAAAATAAAATATTTTGTTACAGCAGTTGTTTAGTTTCAGGCTTTGGTTTTCACTGATCGAATGCATGGAATTATTATATCTTTACAAATCAATGAGATTAGTGTAGTGACTGACATTTGTTAAAACTGACAGGTTGTGTCTTTCAGGTTTGGGTTTTCACTTGTTTTCTTTTTCAATATATCGATGAGACCTGTGCATGTGCATAAGTGTATGTTTGAAAATAAACCAAGTTGCTGCATCTTATGTGAGCTCATGCTTGAGCTGCTCACTAATTGGGAGCTGGTAACCCTTATGACTTATTTTATAAGTTCATTGTTATTTTAAAGCTCTATGTTTTACAAAATGTGTGTGTTTAGCAGAATCGGAAGAGATTTCAAGGACAGACGAGATGCTGGGCTGTGCGTGGAGTTCATTAGCATATTTACAGGTCACCCAGCATCTAAATGAGGAAGATAGAGAGTCACGATGAGAGGGGTTTTTCCTCCCCCATGATAAAAAAAAAAAAGAAATGCATTTTAAAGCAAAACAGATACGATGTTAGAGCATCACGAAATGTTGAAGATTAACTTTAAAGTTCACAAAACTATGATACTATATCAGGATCACCTGCTGATTATTTCAGCTTTTTAAAAAAAAACAAAACAAAACAAACAAACAAAAAAAACTTTTAGAAGATATATTTGCAAGTATTAAGCAGTGCAAGCATCCACAAATTCAACTGTTTTAAGTATTATACTTGTATTTATTGTTGCCTAATCATTATCATCCCTGAATCATTAACTACAACCCTTATACAGCACTAGTCTTGTGAGTACAAAGTAAAATTGCTATTGAACGCACCTGAAAAAGCTCAATTTCCCTCTCATCCTGCAGGGTGTGCGGGATGTCTTGTAAGCAGCACATGAAGAACGCCGTGTCAAACCTCGCACCATATTTGCCAGTGGGAGTCAGCCAGTTGGCCCACTCATGTAAAGCCCAGATGTTGGGCAGCACTTCCAACTCTCTGCACATCCTGATGAAATTAGAGGGGTGTTGGTTTACAAGGGCTCTCCACTTTGAGAGATCACCAAGGTCCAACTCGTGTCCTGTGTGATGTCGACCTCCATATGTGTCCTCGGCACCTTTTACCAAACCACTCTGCTCCTCTTTAGAGACAACCAGCAGCACGCCAGATTCCTCAAAGGTCTCTCTCAGGGCGCAGATCCTGAGGGCGACCTCTCCCGGGATCGGAGAACCCAGTTTTACCCGGTCTGTGGCGAAGATGGGGGGTCTGGTCTCCAGTGGCTGTGAAGCATGTCTTAAACCAAAGGTCAGTGAGTCGGTGACAGGTTTAAACACATCCAGCCAGTCGCTCGAAAAGTCTGAGGAGTCTACCACACCGCCAGGAAACACATACGCATTGGGCATGAATCCGCTTTTACCGCTTCGTTTCAGCAACAAAATGTTGTAATCAAAGGAGGACCTGTGCGGCAGGTGTGACCCTCCACCGCCGCTGTCCAGCCGTGAAGCTGCCGGAGCGGTCAGCGGTGTTCTGGACATTAAACTGTCCGCACCGAGTCTGTGACCTGCGGCTAAAATGAGAGTGGCCGCTTCCCTCCAGTGCTTCAGAGACGTGTTCATCCTCAACCTGCCGGCGAGTTTACAAAGTTTTTAAATCCCTCAAAGTCTGAAACCCTGGTCGCTCAACCAGCTTCTTCTTCTTATATTTGTTGGCACGTAATGATTTGATGCATTTCCGCCACCAACTGGTCAGAGCTGTGGACCGAAATAAAATATGAATATTTCACCTTTAGAGTTCTGTCCACGGTCTCCTCTCTCCTGTTCCTCGATTTACTTGTAATCTAGTCTCTTTTTCTTTGAATATAGTAAAAACCACCGTCAATCCCCTCTCCTCCTTCCACGCTCGGACAGCTACAGTTGTTTTGGTGAAAGTGACGTCTTTTTGTGGGACACACGAGCTGCTATCGCCACCTACCGGCTGGAAGAATTAAGCTTTCAGCCATGCGCTGTTGTGCATTTCCCCAAAGCCTATGATGCTTAAATCTTTAGTAAATTACATGTTTGGATCCGTAACTGAAGTCAAAACACTAAAAGAAAATTTTATGCTTAAAATTACATAAAAACAATGGTGTTATTTGTGACAGATTGTAACTCTTGTTTGCACAGTAATCTTAGGGAAGGTCTGGTGAGTTCTCAAAGAGGAAATGAGTTTATACAGAAATCTGTTTTATCTATTTGCACTTTTATCAGATCTTTGGTTAGATATTAAAATAATATCGACATTTACTGGAATTAGGTACATGAGAATTTCAAATAGAAATGAAAGCCTTTTTACTGAACTTTGGCAGTTTTTCACCCTTTCCCGCCCCGACCAAAGGTCAACTTGGGATCCATCATGCACCTGTGCATTATCTGAGTGGGTAGGAAGATTTAAAGGGCCGACGACTTGATAGGGGCCCAGGAAGATGTGCACACTATAAAAGAACATTTTAAATAACAAAACCCAGAGTCTCCAGTTTCTGTAATAACTTTAAGTCAGAAAGTTCACAGGTCTGAGAATGTACAAACATTCAGCCGCAACCAGACCAAGAAAGATGGAAACACCACAGACCTCAGGGAGTTAAACAACATTTGATTGGTGTTAGTAAATGTTAAGCCATATATTTACATTAAATTAATCCATTTTGTCTCTTTATCAAATAAATTTATTTTTTTTATCATTCAAAATGTAACACATTTTAAAATAAACTGAAAAACAATTTTATTACATAATAATCAGTATGAAATAACAAACAACAGACTGTGATTGTTTTACTGGATACTGGACAGTTGATTAGAAACACTGAGTAGCTGTCTGTATTAAGGTGACCGTCAATATTAATTTACAGTTTTTAGTTCATTTATTCTATGTATTGTATATTGTTCTGTGTTTTAACTATTTTACATGGTCATGTGCGTGTGCAGCACTTTGGCCAATCTGGATTACTTTTAAAGTGCTTTATAAATAAAGATGACTTGAATTTAGTTGAGAATATTAAAATTGCCTATTGGATGTATACACTGTGATTTAAATACAATTGTTAAATACAGCCACAGATTTTTATTATTACCATGAAAAGCAATTCATTTGATCAACTTGAAGCAGTTGAAGCAAAAATAAAAATCTAAAATTTGCCATTAAGTGGTGGGGTCTATGTCATTGTCTTTCATCGGGTCCAAAATTCCTGGTGGCGCCCCTGGGTGTCGGCACATTTTAGCAAAGGAGCTGAGTTAGGAGTGCACAGTTTTCTCTGTTCAACATCTTCCCCTGTAGCTGAGCAAATACCTCACCGAATATTAGGTGCTCTTTAACTTTTCTTATTAGAGTTCTATTGTTAAGCAAAATATTTTCTGTATGGCATGTACTATAAGGATTAGCTCATTTAAATGAATCCTGCTAAAAGTATGTTTGAGCACTACAACCATTCAAAACCATATACACATTAGAAGTCTGTGACCAAGGTGTCTACTGCAAATCTGTTGAACTGATAAACTTCACTTCAGCAAATAAATTCAGTTCCTGTTGAATAAATTCCTCTTAAATGGGCTTACTAAGATGGCATTTTATTACTGTAGACCCATTTAATCAGATCTTAAGCCCCCTGAATGTTTCTGAAACTTGGTCATGTTGTTCTTATTCTTGGGGTTACTGAGTTTATATGCCAATGTGTTCTTGTGTTAGCAGATTACAGCTACGTCTGTAGAGACTGCTCAAATTCTCCTGCAAGAATTATAATATTAAGAAAAAAATCCTTTGCAAGTGTTGCAAAGCTCAAAGGGTAGTTGTGGTGTGAAAAATCAATGTCAGGTCAGAAAGTTAAACTACCAGGCTGCTGTTATCTGACTGTAGTCCCATGTAATTCTTGAGTTGACACATGTGCAAGCAGAAGGCTGAGACAAGTAGAAACTGGACTTTTTAGATGCTTGTACAAATGGTCTACACACTAGGATAAAGGTCTGACCAGGAAAGAAGAAGGAAACATCACAGATTCAGGTTCTCTGACAGATATAGTTTTGTGAAGAGAAAAGAGGAAAAGGAGGGGTAGAATGGAAAGGGAAAGGGAATGTGACACATAAACACACAGACATGTACAAGCACACAACTGCAGTGGTATCATATATCTTTATCAAAGAGGCATTGTGAAGAAAGTTGGGTTGGTAAGCTCAGCGTTAAGGAAATGTTTCAGGGTTTCTGTGAAAAAAGGCAGGAGTTCAGCCTCTACATGGTTTGCTTTTGTAGCATCCCATATGACTATTCTGGATTGTCACCTGAAAGATGGTTAGTAACAGAACACACCACCACACATTTATTTGTACTCTAAAATACTGTTCAGCGACAATAAACACCCTTTTTTCTTTTGTTTTTTAAGTTTTAATTTCCAGAATATCAATTGTATGAGTATGTTGTGGTTCACCTGTCTTCTTACACTTGATAATTGCTATCACTTCTCGGATCAATGCAGTTCTTGTCATAATTCATCTCCCCTTTTCATTCAGGATTGTCCAGGATGTCCAATTGGATTTGGGAACCTCCCACCAGAGGAGTGTGTTTGGTGTTTTGGAGCTCCAGTGTTACATTTGCATCAGACATTCCTGCTATACTTCACTGAACTTGGCTTAGCATCAGTTAACATCACTGTGCCTGAGTTTCTGAAAAGAGCTACATTCAAGGTTCCTGAAGTGTCACTGAGGTGGTTTAAAAGTAAGTGAAAACATTTATTTCTGATCTTGGATCAAATAGTATGTTAACATTGTAATTCTCAAGGTTCATTGCCTTTTTTTTAAACTGCTGAACACTTGTTTGATTATTCGTTAACACAGTGTGAAGTTAAACATTATCATTGGCAACAAGAAAAGGCATCTGATGTCTTTGCTTCCCATACTCTTCTTTTAACGTTTGTGCCATTATCATATGTTTGTTATAGAACAAACCTGTGCCTGTGAAAAAAGGTTAAAAATATATATTTTTTTCTGTGTCTTGTAATTCCAAGGCACAGAACTAGAAAACAGAAAGTGTTTGTTGCATAAATTGTTCTGAGAATGATTTCACTGTTTGGAAACATTGTTTACAAATCACAAAGAGAAATGTCACACATGGTGAAACTGAAATTTGCAGAGACTGATACATCTCCTAAATTTTCACATGTCTGTGTTTAACTTTTTAAGGTAAAGGTGGTGGGTGTATATTTCAAGCTTTAGCTTACGCCTGCACCCTTTCTCAGTTGTACCGATTTCAGTTCAAGGTTCTTGTGTAACAAAATAAACTCTTATCATTCATTCAATCATTAAAGATTATGATTTTAGAGCAGCCTTGGAAATAAAATCCACCTTAATCAGAATGCAGGCATCTAACTTCTTTAAAGAGGGAGTCAGCTGGGACTTCAGTCGGCCCTTTTTGCTGCTCAAGTGACACTTGGTGTAGGAAATCACTTGCTGAGGCTCAGAATCACTGTCACTGATAACTTAAAAAGAGACACTAAGTCAAAATCTGTGCAAATAATCCAAATCTGCTCTTGCAGCATTAACATTAGCAGGATTACAGGATTAACAATGTAAATAAATTTGGTTTGAGTGGACATTTATCTAGTTGTTTTTCTTGTGTGTAAACCTCATTACTTAACTAAAAATAGAACAGGTTTATGGTGGCATAGTGCTCTTTTCCCAGTAAATCTCATTGCATCTTGTGAACTGTTTGTGTGTGTGTGTGTGTGTTTGTGTTTTGTTTTTTTTAGCACCAGTAGACTGAAATGGAAGAAGGCAGTATCAGGAAGAAGGAATCGCAGAATGGTTCCACTGGCTACACAAAAGATAAGCATACTGTCAAGGCCACGGTACTTCAGAAAGATGTGAGTGTGTACCTGCTTGCCTGTCCTGGTGCGGCCCTGAGAAACGGTCTCATTAGATGTTCACACTGTGGAATCCCATCATCAGTAAGGAGGAGCTGGAGCTGAGTACCAGGCAGTACCACAACAAGTGTCTCCGCAAATTAACTCTGCAGTCATCTGCTTAGCGGTGCTGTCCAGGATTTAAGCTCCCTGTGCCTTTAAATTTAGGAAGACAGAGGATTTAGCTGGGTAGAGTAGGATTTTCTCCTTTTTAAAATATCTTTTATTGATGGATAATACTTCTAAAAATTCTGATAGAATGATTCCTGAAAAATAAAGCACGTTTGTAGCTGTTTCGGTGTGTGCATAGGTCAGACTCCATGCTCACAGCCTACACATACAGGCAGACCCCAAAAATTGCTGAGCAATTACAAATCCATCTCTCTTATCAGTAGAGATAATCAGATTATAGAAAAGACCCTTTCAGCTTTGGTCACTTAAACTATCATTCATAATGGCATGATGTTAGTCTGTTATCGTCCCACCTTTCCTCCTCTGTGGTCTCTAATTCACATATCTGCCAATGAAATGATAAAAGCTTCTCACAGGAAAGCAGAGAAAGGAGGATATCTTAAATGTGATAGTCTGAATACAATAGATCAAACTGACCGTCTAGCTGGACTGCCCACATTATGAGAACATCAGATGCCGATTACAATTCAACACAATGTTCTGAATTTTTAGGCAAAAACAAGGAAAACAAAGAAATAACATATGAAGAGAATTAAACATGCAGTAAACATGACATTTCACTGCAGACATAAATTCATGTAAACAAGTATTGTATTTATCTGATTAAATGGAAGACAAAAAAGAGAGGACATTATAAACCAAACTTTTGTGAGCATTGCTTTTTGAGTTCCTTCCAATATATTCAAGTAGAACTTAGCAAAAATTACATTCCTGTTTGTGCTCAGACTTACGCTTTTAGATAAATGTTAATTTAATCTTGCATGCATACTAATTGTTATGATTCAAAATAGCTCGTTAATGCTTTAAAATATTGCTTTAAAACACATTTGATAACAAAATAAGTGTGGAGATCAGATTATGGAAGTATAACTACCTGGAAAGTCCTTACAGTTCAAGGGATTTAGTTTGATGACAGTCTTTAAATGATAATTGTTCAAAAATAGACATTTTTGTTATGCTTTTCACTGTCGTTTTCTTTTCTTTTTTTTTTTTTATTTTTATTTTCCTTGGTTTTGTTTTTAGCAGTTAAGAAAATATTTTCTTAAAAAGGATCATTGAATTTGTTCCCTATGTATTATAACCTGAGAGTAAAGGGTCCTGATTGAGCAACAACATATGACAAGCAATTGTGAAAATGGCTGATTAGAGTAAAAAGTAAATTAAAAAACGCAACTGAATGGACTGTGGGGAGAAATGACAACAATTTCACTACAGTTCAATGATCGTAAATGTCATTTTATGGAATTTTGTTCAATATCTGTAAGTAGATGGGATCAAGTTATGATCATAACCTTACTAAAGGAAGTTAGTAAAGTCCTTTAAATACATAGGCAGGAACAAATACAGAGGGCATGTGAGATGTCACAAATCTCATTGTAGTCTGTTGATAGTTTTTTAGACTTCACAGAAATGTGTGAAACTCAGACTTGATTAAATGAAAAAGACAGAGGTCCATCCTGTGCTTATCATAATATGAAAAAAGGATATCTATTCATGAGTTAATATTTAAATCAAATGCTAACGTGTGGACCAGCTTCATGATTGACACTTGGAAGTACTCCATTGTGCTGGATAAAAAATAAACCTCAAAAGTCTTTACTTTAATTTGATGTTTATGAACTTGGGTTACTTCATGCACCCATTTCAACACTCTCACACATTAGAGTTGATTCGCAAGAAGCCAGCCTGCCACTGGAAGCAACTTTGAGTTGGAATTTTTTTAAAAATAAATTTTGACATGGCTGCACGGTGGCGCAGTGGTTAGTGGTTAGCGCTGTGGCCTCACAGCAAGAAGGTCGCTGGTTCGATCCTTGGCTGGTTTGGTCAGTGTGGAGTTTGCATGTTCTCCCTGTGTATGCGTGGGTTCTCTCCGGGTTCTCCAGCTTCCTCCCACCATCCAAAGACATGCATGTTAGGTTAATTGGTCACTCTAGGAATGAGTGTGAGTGGGTGTTCGTCTCTCTGTGTGGCTCTGCGATGGACTGGCGAGCTGTCCAGGGTGTACCCTGCCTGTCGCTAAATAATTACTGTTTCCTCTGAAGATGTAAAATGGAAACATTCTCTCATGATGTAGCTGCATCAAGTAGCAATGCTTTTCTTCCCCCTGAGCGATACTGTAAAACTGCTTCATTGTGCTTCTTGGAGTTTATTAAAGATATTAGTCTTGTTGAGCACAAAGATGACAGAGGATCGTTGCTTTAGCTACTTATCTTGAGAAAATTCTAAATGTGATTTTCAAGTATATTCATGAACTCACTGTCAAGTGAGGATAATGAAGTTTGAGTTTAAGATAAATCTGAATTTCAGTAAACAGGAATTTATGTTTTAGTCCTTTACTTTTTCCCTTTTTTATTTATTACATACGTACATACATTAAAACATACAACATTACTGACAAAACAAGATCATACAAGACACCATAATATCTTAATAGATATTACTTTAAGAGCAATATGGGAGACACTAAAGATAGCATTTATTATGTTATATCTATTTATAGGTACATATTTTGTTGTGCCCTGCGATGGACTGGCGAGCTGTCCAGGGTGTACCCTGCCTGTCGCCCAAAGCCAGCTGGGATAGGCTCCAGCTTCCCCGCGACCCTGAATTGGAATAAGCGGTTTAGAAAATGAATGAATGAAAGAATTTTGACATGAGAAAGGGTCAGTGACAATTACTGGACTACCCTTTCTAGCACCCCTCCCATCACCATCCACAAACAAATAAGATGAAGATTACAAAAAAAACCCCAAACAAAACAAAATAAAAACAAAAAGCATACCTACCTACTTTCAGGACTAATGAATACAGTAATTTGTGAAACAACTTCAGCTATTGTTGATCCAGTGTTCCAACATTACTGCCTCCTTACATACCTACTGAGCATGAACAAGAGGATCTTGCCTTTTCTGGGAGTATTTTGTGTGTAGTTCAGTCTTCACTCAGTGGAATGCCATCCAGTCGGATTATTGTCATGTGATTTGATCAGTGAGTGAAGACTTCCATGCTAAAGGGGGTTATTGAGGAGTTCTTTGATTTTGGATGTTCATATTAAAGTCAAGACATGGTAGATGAATGGAGACATTTTTTAATTTTTATAATGAATTTTTGAAGAACACTATATTACACTTTCAAGAAGAAAGTTTTCCATAGACATTTGCAGTTTGAAATAACATTGAGCTTTTCTTTTCTTCTTGTGTCTTACCCAGGTTGGTCTGCTAAGTGGCATCTGCCTTATTGTGGGTACTATGATTGGCTCAGGCATATTCATTTCTCCCAAGTCTGTTTTACTGTACTCGGGAGCTGTGGGACCCTGCCTCCTTATCTGGACTGCTTGTGGAGTGTTATCCACTCTGGGTGAGACCAGTGTTCAAACTGATTATTTTTTTCCATTCAGTAATAAGGTAGTTCTGATGCATCAGGAGTCTTACTGTAATTTATGGTATGGAAAGCGTTAGGAACAGCCTTCTAAAATTGAATTTAAGTGCTTCCATGGAGCAGCATGATTAAAAGATTATTTCCCACTGATTATATAAAATCCAATAAAACCAACTATTCACCACTGGGCTAATGCAGAATGACTACAGAAACTGTGTGTGTGTGTTTTTCAATTGGTGAAAGCTGTAATAACATGATGTGCATGTGCCTGTCACAACTCTCTCACATTCACCAGAAAAATTGGTTTACCAACCACAACATTATCGCAGTGCCTCAGTTACCTTGTGCTTCACCAAATAACTTACAAGATCCCTGCTTCCTGTCACTGTTTCAAGTCTTGTCACTACAAACTAATTTGTCATGAAAGGCCAGGACTGAGCAACATTTGAAGGAGCAAATTAAATGCAGAAACTTGATGGCCTCATTTTCTGTCTTAGCTTAACTAGCAGTTAACTAGCAGTGTCTGTGTCACTGCGGTAACCAAGGTCAGTCACATCAAATAAACTCTGATCAATGATTATAGCTTGCTCAATACTTGGGTGGCCACCTTTTCTGGGGAGAGCTCTTGATTATAGCTCAAAGTATAGAGCTGTGTTTTATTTGTTTGTGTCAACACGCAATAATTGTGTAATGATGTGACTGAAGTGTCAAAATAGACAGAATACTCCACTGAAAATAGAATAAAATTCAGCTTTAAATAAAACTTCCATCATGTGTCCTCATATTTAACAATACAATATTTATCCATTTCAGTTGGCTTTCGTTTAATGAGATCCTGTAGTTTTTCATGTGACGAAGATCTGAAGTGACTTTTGTTCTTTGTCACTATAAAACTTTTCAGACTATTTATGCACAGTTTACAGCTTCAGTTTCAGGGTTGTACATGTTAATTTGTATCGGCAGCTATGCGTTTCTGTTAATAAATGTTTTGTAGGTTGTGAAAACAGCAGTGTGTGTCATCATCACACTCTCCGAGTTAAAGTAACAAGTGGAGATGCAACTAGGATTAAATTTAAAAAGATAGATAAAACACTGAAATGTTGGGAATTGCAGTATGTTTTATGAGGTAATTTTATCTTTTTCTTCTGCTACATTTTACTTTTGACTTGTTTTCTAAAATGTTTCGTTTTACTGTGTAGCCCTTTGGTCAACACTACAGTTGTTTTTCCAGTACTTTACCAATAAAGTGGTATGGTGTGTCTTAAGGGTTTTCTGAAATGTTATGAATACTGTTTGAGTGTAAATTAGACATTACCCAACGTGCATATATTTTCAAAATACACAATAAACAGAATTGAATTAAACAAAAATGCTTCTATCTCATAAAACATAAAAAACAACAATAAAAAGTAGTGATCTTTATAAACAGTTATATTAAAAAAACTGTAAAAACGGACTTCTTTTGGACATTTATCAGTCCCTAACCTTGAATGGCTAAATGTTTTTCAAAATCTCAAGCTAATGAATACCTTCCCTCATCTGCAAGACTCTGAAGAGTTCTCTCTCTATTCTTTATATCCTACTTAAAAGTTCTGTGTCATTTCAATTCAATTCAGCTTTACTTGTATAGCGCCACTTCACAACAATGTTGTCACAGGGCACTTTACATACACATCTTTTCAAGCCAATTCATTCATAGCCTGTAATAGAAACCAACTGATTGCATCAAATCATGACTTTTATCCAATCCTCCATCCTGAGCATGTACGAGGCGACAGTGGGAAGGAAAAAACTCCCTTTTAACAGGAAGAAAACTTCCGGCAGAACCCGACTCAGGGAGGGCCGCCATCTGCCTCCACTGGTTGGGGTGGAGAGGACAGGAAAGACAGATCAACATGTACAACTGCACTTATTCAGGAAGACCTGCGGGAAAAAAGGAGAAATAAGTTCGAGATGGCAATATTGGCATATATTTATACATTAATATATTAAAGAAATAGAGCAAGGTACATCTCAGTGCATCAGGTGACATCCCCATTGCTACATAAGTAATGGTTGGCTAGACCACCCATAACTATAAGAGCAAAGAGCATAACCTGGACAGTTGGGTCTCGTACATGCAGACTCCAACTCAGGAGATGCTCATATCCTAACTATAAGAATCATGGAAAAGGAAGGTTTTCAGCTCGATCTGAAAGGTGTGGAGGGAGTCTGCCTCCCGAACCCACAGTGGGAGCTGGTTAGAGGCTGATAGCTAAAGGCTCTTCCTCCCATAGTACTCTTTGAGACTCTGGGAACCACCAGTAAACCTGCAGTCTGAGAGCGGGAATATATGGAACTATCAGATCTCCCATGTACAATGTAGCTTGGTCATGGAGAGCTTTATATGTGAGGAGAAGAACTTTAAACTTTATCCTGGATTTAACAGGGAGCCAGTGTAGAGAGGCTACTGATCTCTCCCACTAGTCCTCATCAGAACCCTTTCTGCAGCATTTTGGATCAGCTGGAGACCTTTCAGGGCATATTTAGGACAGCCCTTAAATAAAGAATTGCACTATTCCAGTCTGGAAGTAATAAAGGTATGGATTAATTTTTCTGCATCTTTCTGAGACAAGATGCCCCTAATTTTTGCAATATTACGCAGGTGGAAGAAGGCGGTTCTAGAAATCTGTTTTAAATGTGAGCTAAAAGACAAATCCTGGCCAAAAATGACTCCAAGATTTCTCACAGTGCTACTGGAGGCCAGATTAATGCCATCCAGATTAATTACATTACTGGATAATTTTGTCCAAGTTTTTCAGGCCCGAAGATAACAATCTCTGTCTTATCTGAGTTTAAAAGGAGAAAAGTCAGAGTCATCCAGGTCTTGATGGCTGTAAGACATCTTTGTAATCTAAGAAACTGATTGGTTTCATCTGGCTTCATGGAAACGTAGATCAGTGTGTCATCCGCATAGCAATGAAAATTCATCCCAGGGTGCCTGATGATTTAAGAGTGGTAACTCCAGTCTTTTTGTTCCTTATGTTGTCAAAAAGTCCTTTTTCTGGCAGCAAATTAAACCCAAACTGTAACATTTCTACCATTATGTCTTTCTTCTACTGTGTCTCTTCCCTTTTGTCTGCATCAAAAAATGTTTTGAAAGTGTTACCAAAATACGATATATGTTCACACTTTGACTTGCTTGCAGATTTGCAACACAGTTTTGCAGATATTAGCAAGTGTTTGCATCAAATACTTTGCTCTTAGTTATTTTGCAAGGATGGTCAGTCCTGGACCAAATAACAAATGTTAGAAATATGGGCAACTTGATGGGACTTTATTTATACTGGAATGATTTAATTCAAGTTATCTCTCAATCCCTTGCCAGACTCATAGATATATTGACTATGTTTTTCTCAGGCTCATCAATATACCTTTTTGCATAGTGACACCACATATGCACATCTGAGGAACAGATCTGAAAGCCAAAGGCTCAAATAAAATAGGCTCAAACAGATTTAAATGTATGGCAGTATAAATATGTCAACCATTCTTGTGAACTATCAATCCAGGTTTGGCACATACATGAGATACAGACAAGAGCAGACAATAACAGGTGTTGGCCTGCAAAGATAAAACATAAGACAACAAGCAGAAGGAAAAACTCAGCATGTTTTGAAAGTTTTTGTTTTCACTAAGAAACTTTGAGAACTCACTTATGAATTGCCCAGGAAATGACAGTGACCCATTAACTTAGTTGTTTTTAAACATCTTTCTTCTTTTCTTTGTCTCTTTGTGTATTTTTTTTTGTTTGCATGTGTGGCTACACAGGAGCTCTGTGCTATGCTGAACTTGGTACCATGATCACCAAATCAGGGGGGGAGTATTCCTATTTGATGGAGGCTTTTGGCTCACTTGTGGGCTACCTTTACTCGTGGACCACAGTGATGGTGTTGAAACCTTCCTCCTTTGCTATCATCACGCTGAGCTTTGCAGAATATGCTTCTGCTCCTTTCTATCCTGGCTGTGATCCTCCACTGGTGGTCATCAAGTGTCTGTCAGCAGCCGCTATATGTAAGTTCATGCTTAGAAGCAGCCAACACCACAAATGATGTCTTTGTTGATGTTTATGATCAGATGTTTACTTGTGGTCAGTATTACATTGAAAAGTAACAAGAAAACCAGTTTCTAGGGCAACAAAGCTGACATATGTTTATTTTTTACTTTATTTATTTCAATAATTAGTTAATATTTTGCTTCAGTTATTTATTTTATACCAACAAACTACTGACTTTATCTGTGGTTCAGCTGGACGTGTACGACATCAGAGGACATGAAGCAAACTAGTTCCAAATGAGTTAACAAATGGCCTAAGTGCTCGTGATACCCCCTGTAAATAGCTGAACAATGAAATATAGTAGAAGGAATTGAAATAGAAACTAATCTTTAAAGTAAACATTTAATTTGTCCAAGCAAGAATTCTTTGATTTATATTGAGAAATTTCTGATTTCTTTTCAGTTATAATTGTCAGCGTCAACTGTCTGAGTGTTAAGCTGGCAAACTATGTGCAAAACATCTTCACAGCAGCCAAACTTGTCATCATTGTGGTAATTATTGGAGCTGGCATCGTTCGACTGGCACAAGGTGGGCCCTCTTGTTCTTTCCAATGCCCTTGGTTTACAAAGCTGTCTTCAAAATGTCTCTCATTTTATAAGATGGTGAAAATTATCATTTCTTTTAATCATAATTATGTCTTTATGTCCAGGAAACACAAAGGTCTTGTTAAATGCTTTTGAAGGCACATCATCATCTGTTGGAGCAATTGGACTAGCATTTTATAATGGGCTTTGGGCTTATGATGGATGGTAACAGTTCTCATGCACTTCAGTTTTACATTCTGCACAGAATGACCAAATATCTCTTCCAGTCATTGCAAGTATTCTCCATGTGATAGCGGTAGTACTGACTGATAAGAAGCACTGTAACACTCCTCAACAATTTGAACTGAAAAACCAATAATGCATCTGGGTATTTGTCTTCTTCACATCTGTGGACCATCTCTCGATAGCAGCGGTGGGCAACTCCAGCCCTGCAGCAACACACCTGACACACATCTGACTTAATTAGCAGACTTGTGCTGAGCTTGGCATTGAACTCTGCACAAGTCCCATTGATTTGTGTCAGGTGTGTTGTTGCAGGGAAAACTCCAAACGCTTGCAGGACTGCGAGCCTCGAGGACCAAAGTTGCCCACCCCTGCTTGAGAGTATTTGTTGGGAAATTAAAATTTTAAACTCCAAGTCATGCAGGGACATATGTTTAGGTTTAAAGTGTAATTTGCAAGAAATTATATATCCTGGTAACATTTTTTTTAGGACTATTATTAACTTAGAAAGTATCTCTAATGTCACCATCTTAGGCTGAGAATGTACTTGCATTTGATTATGAATACGCTTGTGTATCAGGTTTGTGTACATTGCCTTTGTTTGAAGCATTTCAAGCAGCATTTTCTGAGGAACTGATATGGTGACTTGTGGGGTAGTGTGTCCAAGGTTGAAGAAGATTAGACGTAGATAGAATCAGCAGTCCCGGGAGTTCCTTAAAGATGAACATTTTATTTTCCAAAAGTTGTCCATCATACAGTTTCAAAGATCAGTGGGTAATCAGTCCCCAGTTTCACATCCTTTTCCTTCACTCTCTCTCCTTGCGAGCTCCCAAAACTGACTACTTATATACCCCATTAGACACACACCTGATTTGATTTAGCCTAAACCATTTCCCTATATCACTATCCCCAGCAACCTTATTCTACACCAACATTAATGAACAAAACAAATTCCTAAACAAACAAAAATACACAAAAGGAATACCAGTTCTAGTACATTATTTCAAATAAGCCCACACTTAAAGAAACTACAGAAGAGGAAATCCTCCACTTGGTTTCTCCCAATCAACTAATCTAGGAGTCACTCACACCTGCAATGAGGAAGTGCTAGGTTGGCCATTCCCCAACAACTGTCCTGCAAGGTGGAGTTAAACAAAAAATAATGTTAAATGGTAATGATAAAAAATGCAATACAATGCAAACACTAACAACCCGGGATAGGAAGTGCAGCATGGTTACCTGGCAACAGAAATAACAGAATAAAGTGAAAGGGACAAATATGAGAAAAGGTAAATGTTAGGGACAAGTGGTGAACAGTCTCACCCAAAAAAGATAACAGAAAAAAAGACTTGCCTTAAATGAGAAATGGCAGCTTGGAGTTGTAGATAATGAATGATGATGAAAAGCATGAAGACCTACAATCTAACAAACTCGCAGTTTTCAGCTCAATACAGAAAAGAATGTCACTAAAAGTTATCAAATCATTTGTGGTCTTTGTGTTGCCACCAACATTTCATCACTTCCATAGTTGGTGACTGAATTTTTTTCTAATTATGTTGATTTATTATCTTTTTACCTTTAACCTTTATACTAATTTTCTGTAATGACAAATGGTTTTTTATAAATTATTAGTCATCTTTCCCGTTATCTTGTGATAGATAATTGATAAATGCAACTCTGAGGAAATGTTGCAAGATGGTTGTTTTCAATATATTAACACTGTTTTAATCAAATTAGCTTTAAAATAATCCAAATACTCTGATGATTTACCACTCTCTTTTGCAGCTTAGATCATTTCACCCATACCAATTTTTTTCACTCACATATATTTTCATCACTTTTATTGATGGAGCTCAATTTTTGTTCCCTGAAGCCCTCATAGCAGTTTTTTTCTTTACTGAAAGCATGATCTGAATGTGTCTCAGAAATTGCTCAGTTTGACGGGTTGTAAGATCATCCCGTCAAACTGATGATCTGATTTGAACAGTTGCATATGATTTCATTTGATCAAAATGTGGCTATATTAAAAATAAGCTTTTATATTTATTGAATAATTTAACACAGATAACACGTAGAAAAAAGAAGACATGAAGGGCAACTGATGTTTTGCATATAGAGTATATCACAATACGCATATTTGCAACTTTGGTCCCTGGACGACCCGCATTAATTATTGGAGAACTTTGTAAGAAAACAAAAATTTTAATTCAAATTCATTTGGCTTACCTCCTGTTATGTCTACTCTTAGGCTCCAACAAATTTATTATTTAGAAAATTTTATATCACAAGAGAGTTACTGACATTTTTCATAGGAACTAAAGCTGCTCATGCCTCATTGATCAAGCCTATATAGCTGGTTATTTATCCCATTTTTTTTCCCCTCAGGAATCAATTGAATTATATCACCGAGGAGCTAAAAGACCCATTCAGGTAAACACAAATTTTTTTAGAGAAGTAACTAAAAAAGATAAATATCTTGATAAAAGGTGAGTATAGTATCATGAAATTAAGTGTAAAACTCAAAAGATTTTGTGTGTGAATCTCAGAAATTTGCCATTGGCCATCGTAATTGGTATCCCTTTGGTTACTGTGTGCTACGTGTTGGTCAACGTTGCTTACTTCACTGCTATGACCACCACTGAGCTGCTGCTGTCTCCAGCTGTCGCTGTGGTAAGAACAATTATATGCAGTATCAAATATATGTATGAATGAAACATGGTGGTATAAAATAAATGTAAGGAGGTTTAAATGATAAATTTCTAAAAGAAGCCAGACCATTGAGCATACATAATGTTTTTTATTTCTGAGATTTAGATCAAATCTCAGTAACTGCCCATTCAAACTGCTCCCTTGTCTTTTCTGAAGGATTTGTTTGTACCTTCATAGACTTTTGGAGACAGAGTCCTTTACCCTCTATCTTGGATTGTCCCTCTTTTTGTTGTCTTCTCAACATTTGGGTCAGCCAATGGAAGCTGCTTCACAGCTGGCAGGTAAAACAGCAACTAACCCACAGATAGTAGAAAAATATGGGGCTCTCTTATGTAAAATGGCATTAGATTAATTTTGTATCTGTTTAAAATGTGACCAAAAACACTTATTTTGTCTTTCTTTTCCACAAGGCTGGCCTATGTATCTGGCAGGGAAGGTCACATGGTGAAAATCTTATCCTATATCAGTTTGAAGCGGTACACTCCTTCCCCTGCTCTTGTATTTAATGTGAGTTCTACATATTTTTAAGGACATGCCAAGATGAGTTCTTACAAATCACCTGATACTTAACTTGTCCACATTGTTTTATTGTATGTTGATTTTCATATTATTCCAGTTGTAAATAGTAAAAGGCCTGCACATGATTTCAGTCAGTTTCACGATATTATACCAGCATTTTAACTAGAGAAATAATATCTATGCCTATCTATTATTTCTATAGTGCTATATCTTCTCTGGTAAACAAGATTCTGAAAAAACTGGCTTCTTTGTGTTTTAGGGTGTTTTGTCCTTTTTCTACATCATCCCAGCAGACATTAACACCCTCATTAACTACTTCAGCTTTGCTCAGTGGGCGTTCTATGGTCTGACAGCACTTGCTCTCATAGTGATGCGCTTTACCAGGAAAGAACTCCACAGACCTGTAAAGGTGAGGCTTGCTGACCGTGCTGTTATCAGTTGTCTTGCTCAGACTGAGTCATGTGATTAATTTTGGCTCGTTAGTATTATTACAAAAAGTAATAAGATGCTGTTAAAGGTTTATTAACTCTTTTTATAGCATACTTTGCTAAATTAGAAGCTTAAAACCAACAAACAACACAATTAATTTCTCATCGCTGAAAAGCTTACATGAACAAAAACAAACAAAAATCAAACAACACATTTTCATCTTTGTTTTAAACACTTTTTTTTTTTTTTTTTTTTTTTTTTTACTATTTTAGTCTCACCTTTTCAGTAATGTTTTGTAAATTGAAATTTTCCCATAAATAATTTTAGTGTACCACAGATCTTTGGCAGAAAATGTGTAAAATAAGCACGTATGCATTTATATAATGGTCTCAAGGTGCCCATTGTCATTGCTGGCCTAATGGTCCTGGTGTCATGCTACCTCGTCTTGGCCCCAATCATCGATAAGCCAGAAGTGGAGTACCTTTACTGTACTATCTTCATCTTCAGTGGACTCTTCTTTTACTGCCCATTTGTCCACCGGAAATTCAAATGGACCCGCAAACTCATGAGTATATTCACTTTTCAGTTGATTTTGTTTTCCAAGTCATCATAGTATTTCAGTGCACATGAAATTAAGAAATGGTGTTATCACAATGTAAGCATTAGACTGTTTAATATGTTGTGATAAAAAGGAGGCAATAAGATGATGCTGATGACCTTGTTTCATTTGTAGGACCCATCACCATGTACCTGCAGCTGCTGATGGAGGTCGTACCTCCAGAGAAAAATGAATGAGAAGGGATAAACAGGACAGCTGAGTCCCTGAAAGAGGTCCTGCCTGGCTCTGGAAATACCGGGATGGAAATATGTTGTAGTAGTCAAGGAGGGCCAGAGTCAAAAGTCTGACTTTTTTTTTTGTTTGTGTGTGTTTTTAAAGCTAAGTGACAAAGTGAAAGTACACATATGTTCATAAATCTGTGCACAAGTACAAAAATAGAATCACTGGAAAATTCAGAAACTCCAAAATGGTCTCCGCAGTATTTCCTGAAATATTTCTTTCGGATGCATGATTTTACTTGAAATATGCTTTTATTTTAAATAAGCATTATTTGCATAAAACTATAACTCTAATTGTGAAGGAATATATTCTTGATATTTACATGTTTTTATTCATATTTGCTCATTTGTATTAACGTATTAATCAGTTTCACTTTACACATGTGTGATATGCATTTGTGAACTTAATATGAGTCTCTTTTCACCACGAAAGCTGCAAATTCCTGAGAAGTACAAAGTTAGAAATGCCGGACTGGAAATGCTTTTCTCTTTTAATAAATTGATTAAAAAAAAAAACCTTCTTTTTCAGCTCAAACCAGCTCCTCTCCCTTCTATCTGAAGGTTGTAAAGTTCGTTTTTCATTCATTCTACTACCCACTTCAGTCCTACCTCTCTACTCCCTCGCCTTCTTCTATCCTTTGCTCTTTGGTACACCAGCTGCAGAGAGCGGCTTAGGGAGGGAGGAGCGCTGATCAGATTTTGCACATTCTATAAAAGGGTTCAAGGGACAGGAAGTCAGGGTTCAGACTTCAGACTGACTCATCTCTGTCTGCAACAGGGAAAGGAACGCTGAACCCGGATCCATATTGTATATTTCTCAACTTTTAAAGAAGTATTTAAACATAATACATAAGTGTATTACTAATTTCCAATGCAAAAAATCCTGCTGAGAATTGACCGGAAGAAGGCAAATTTCTCAACAATGGATGAATCTGCATTTAAGCTGAGCGATGTGTGGTGAACATTTTTTAATGCATTAAGGTATTTGATAGATGAGCAAATAATTACTGTTTCCTCTGAAGATGTAAAATGGAAACATTCTCTCATGATGTAGCTGCATCAAGTAGCAATGCTTTTCTTCCCCCTGAGCGATACTGTAAAACTGCTTCATTGTGCTTCTTGGAGTTTATTAAAGCTATTAGTCTTGTTGAGCACAAAGATGACAGAGGATCGTTGCTTTAGCTACTTATCTTGAGAAAATTCTAAATGTGATTTTCAAGTATATTCATGAACTCACTGTCAAGTGAGGATAATGAAGTTTGAGTTTAAGATAAATCTGAATTTCAGTAAACACAGGAATTTATGTTTTAGTCCTTTACTTTTTCCCTTTTTTATTTATTACATACGTACATACATTAAAACATACAACATTACTGACAAAACAAGATCATACAAGACACCATAATATCTTAATAGATATTACTTTAAGAGCAATATGGGAGACACTAAAGATAGCATTTATTATGTTATATCTATTTATAGGTACATATTTTGTTGTGCCCTGCGATGGACTGGCGAGCTGTCCAGGGTGTACCCTGCCTGTCGCCCAAAGCCAGCTGGGATAGGCTCCAGCTTCCCTGCGACCCTGCATTGGATTAAGCGGTTTAGAAAATGGATGGATGGATGGATATTTTGTTGTTGTAGTATGCATATATTTGCGTATATGTTTATGTTTGAGCGTGCATGTTTGCCAACTCAGGAAAAGATGATTGCCAATATATATTTATATATATGTATAAATAATTATTTGTCCAACCGTTCCTCTCCCAAACACCACCCCCACTAAAGACAAGGGTACAGCTCAAGTGATAGTTCAACTGGTAAACAGTGTATTATTAATTTATTTGTCATCTAAATGAAAATCCACCTGTCCCAAAACACTCTCCCAACTCTCAGAAAGAGGGAATTTACAGAACATATTGAGTAGTGTAAATACCAAAACATCATATCAGGCAGTTGCAACACCACCCAAAACCAAAGACTCATAGGAATTATAGCATATACTATATGTAAACAGAAAACCCACTAGTTAACCACTTCTTATAAAGATAAGGGGTTTTGTTGCTTTTTTACAAGAAAGGTTTTTTTTATTAAGCAAAAGTTACAAATTTCTTAGAACACAACAGAGATCTCACCTCCCGTGGGCTCACCATCTGCGGGAGGAGCCGTAGGAGTCGGGTGCAATGTGAGCTGGGCGGCAGCAAGGGGCGGGGACCCTGGCGGTCCGATCCCCGGCTGCAGAAGCTGGCTCTAGGGACGTGGAACGTCACCTCTCTGGTGGGGAAGGAGCCTGAGCTTGTGCGCGAGGTTGAGCGGTTCCGACTAGATATAGTTGGACTCACCTTGACGCATGGCTTGGGCTCTGGAACCAGTACCCTCGAGAGGGGCTGGACCTTCTTCCACTCTGGAGTTGCTCATGGTGAGAGGCGCCGAGCAGGTGTGGGCATTCTCATCAGCCCCCAGCTTGGTGCCTGCACGTTGGGGTTTACCCCGGTGGATGAAAGGGTAGTTTCCCTCCGCCTCCGGGTGGGGGGACGGGTCCTGACTGTTGTCTGTGCTTATGCACCGAACAGCCGTTCAGAGTACCCACCCTTTCTGGAGTCCTTGGAGGGAGTGCTGGAGGGTGCTCCTTCTGGGGACTCCATTGTTCTGCTGGGGGACTTCAATGCTCACGTGGGCAATGACAGTGAGACCTGGAGGGGAGTGATTGGGAGGCATGGTCCCCCCCCTCTGAACCCAAATGGTGTTTTGTTATTGGACTTCTGTGCTCGTCATGGATTGTCTATAACGAACACCATGTTCCAGCATAAGAGTGTCCATATGTACACCTGGCATCAGGATTCCCTGGGCCGCAGTTCAATGATCGACTTTGTAGTCGTATCGTCGGACCTGCGGCCACATGCCTTGGACACTCGGGTGAAGAGGGGGGCGTAGCTGTCAACTGATCACCACCTGGTGGTGAGTTGGCTCAGATGGTGGGGAAGGAAGCCGGTCAGAGCTGGCAGGCCCAAACGTGTTGTGAGGGTCTGCTGGGAACGTCTGGCTGAGTCCCCTGTCAGAGCGAGCTTCAACTCCCACCTTCAGCACAGCTTCGAACATGTCCCGAGTGAGGCGGGGGACATTGAGTCCGAATGGGCTGTATTCCGTGCCTCTATTGCTGAGGCGGCCGGCCGGAGCTGTGGCTGTAAGGTAGTTGGTGCCTGTCGTGGCGGTAATCCCAGGACTTGTTGGTGGACACCAGCAGTGAGGGATGCCGTCAAGCTGAAGAAGGAATCCTATCGGGCCTTCTTGGCCTGTGGGACTCTGGAGGCAGCTGACGGGTACCGGCGGGCTAAGCGGCATGCGGCTTCGGCTGTTGCCGAGGCAAAAATTCGGGCATGGGAGGAGTTCGGCGAGGCCATGGGGAAAGACTTCCGGACGGCTTCGAGGAGATTCTGGTCCACCATCCGGCGGCTCAGGAGGGGGAAGCAGTGCTCCATCAATACTGTGTACAGTGGAGGTGGGGAGCTGCTGACCTCAACTCGGGACGTTGTGGGTCAGTGGAGGGAATACTTCGAAGACCTCCTCAATCCTACCAACACGTCTTCCCATGAGGGAGCAGAGCTGGTGGACTCAGGGGTGGACTCTCCTATCTCTGGGGCTGAAGTCGCTGAGGTGGTCAAAAAGCTCCTTGGCGGCAAGGCCCCGGGGGTGGATGAGATCCGCCCGGAGTTCCTTAAGGCTCTGGATGCTGTGGGGCTGTCCTGGCTGACACGCCTCTGCAGCATCGCGTGGACATCGGGGGCAGTACCGCTGGATTGGCAGACTGGGGTGGTGGTCCCCCTTTTTAAGAAGGGGGACCGGAGGGTGTGTTCCAATTACAGGGGGATCACACTCCTCAGCCTCCCTGGTAAGTTCTATTCAGGGGTCCTGGAGAGGAGGGTCCGCCGGATAGTCGAATCCCGGATTGAGGAGGAGCAGTGTGGTTTTTGTCCTGGTCGCGGAACAGTGGACCAGCTCTATACCCTCTCTGGGGTCCTGGGGGGGGGCATGGGAGTTTGCCCAACCAGTCTACATGTGCTTTGTGGACCTGGAGAAGGCATTCGACCGTGTCCCCCGGGGGCTCCTGTGGGGGGTACTCCGGGAGTATGGGGTGCCGGACCCCCTTGTACGAGCTGTCCGGACCCTGTACGACAGGTGTCAGAGCTTGGTCCGCATTGCCGGTAGTAAGTCGGATCCGTTTCCGGTGAGGGTTGGACTCCGCCAAGGCTGCCCTTTATCACCGATTCTGTTCATAACTTATATGGACAGAATTTCTAGGCGCAGCCGAGGTGTTGAGGGGATCCGACTTGGTGGCCTCAGGATTGGGTCCCTGCTTTTTGCGGATGACGTGGTCCTGTTGGCTTCATCTGGTCGTGATCTCCAGCTCTCGCTTGAGCGATTTGCGGCCGAGTGTGAAGCGGCTGGGATGAGAATCAGCACCTCAAAATCTGAGACCATGGTCCTCAGCCGGAATAGGGTGGATTGCCCTCTCCGGGTCGGGGGTCAGGTCCTGCCTCAAGTGGAGGAGTTTAAATATCTCGGGGTCTTGTTCACGAGTGAGGGAAGGATGGAGCGCGAGATCGACAGACGGATCGGTGCGGCGTCTGCAGTAATGCGGACTCTGCGCCGGTCTGTCGTGGTGAAGAAGGAGCTGAGCCAGAAGGTGAAGCTCTTGATTTACCAGTCGATCTACGTTCCTACCCTCACCTATGGTCATGAGCTGTGGGTCGTGACCGAAAGAACGAGATCTCGTATACAGGCGGTTGAAATGAGTTTCCTCCGCAGGGTGGCCGGGCTCTCCCTTAGAGATAGAGTGAGGAGCTCGGTCATCCGGGAGGGGCTCAGAGTAGAGCCGCTGCTCCTTCGCATCGAGAGGAACCAGTTGAGGTGGCTCGGGCATCTGGTCAGGATGCCTCCTGGACGCCTCCCTGGTGAGGTGTTCCAGGCACGTCCCTCTGGGAGGAGACCCCGGGGAAGACCCAGGACACGCTGGAGGGATTACATCTCTCGGCTGGCCTGGGAACGCCTCGGGATCCCCCCTGCAGAGTTGGCAAATGTGGCTGGGGAGAGGGAAGTCTGGGCTTCCCTGCTTAGGCTGCTGCCCCCGCGACCCGACCCCGGATAAGCGGCAGAAGATGGATGGATGGACAACAGAGATCTCTCCTTTTTTGTCTTTAAACTGCCTCAGAAATCTAGTTGGGATTGTGATGACTGTCAGAGCAGCGTTTCCCAATCTTGGTCCTCAAGTATCACTGACCTGTATGTCTTAGACATGTTGTCACTACAACACACCCGATTCACATTGAGAAGCTCCTCATCAAGTTAATTACAAGCCTTTTAACCTTTAATTAAGGTGTGTTAAAGTATGGTTATCTCTAAAACATGGTGGGCAGTGGTGAGGAACAGGACAATGAAACTGCATAAGTGGAAAAATATGGGTTTATCAAATGTAAAAAGTACTTTAGCAAGGCAAGGGTGTCGGGCAGGCAAGGGTAGATGGAGAAAACCTGGAATTTGTGCTGCCTTTCCATTCGGCCATGTGGAGGGAAGGAACTAAGTTACCGGTAGCTGCAGAAAAAATTAAATGACAATATTATCAGTTTAATCTTAACTATATTAGTTTTTATCATCAAGCAGGCTGAGACACTTTGTCTTTCTTGGCCCAAAGAATGTCCACCAGATGTCAGTGCAAGACTGGTGTGCTTGAATAAAAAGAAATAGTCTGTATCACCGTCACACCTTAAAAATCATTGATGCAGTTTCAAGATTTAATATGGTAAGTAATTGTGAGCATTATTTCACATACACTGCTTGTGATTACAACTGCACTCAGTCCAAAAGCAATAAAAATTGATAATAGATTGGAAGAATCCAGTGTTTTTAAATGTATAAAAAAAAATATTTTTAAAGACAACTATAATCTGAGAGAAGCAATGCAGGAAATGATGTGTTTCTGCAGATGCATGGACTGAAGATTCAATTAATCCAAGTCATGAACATATCCATAATCACATATTGGTCTTTGTTGCCCTCTAGTGACACTAAACCAGGATGCCCCAGGTTTGCAAGATGTGCACTGATCATTTTCTCATCTGCCTGTGAATCAAGAACGGTTGTGGACAGTGAAAACTTGCCAAGAGGCTGTTTATTTTCATCTGGCAAATTAGATTGTAACTACCTGTCGGAGCAACACACGGATTCTGTCTAAACAGGTTTTGTTTAAATATTTATGTTGCTTCTCTTGAGTCACCTGGAGAAAAAAAAACCCCAAAAAAAACAGAAGCCTTCATTTAAAGTTACCAGCAAATAGATGTTTTTAAAAAAAAATATATATATATATATATATATAACTTACTGTTGTAGGTCAGTGTGCATAAATTTCATCAGTTTGTTCTATATATCCTCATTGTAAATATGGGGTAGTGGGTCGAAAAGTCGAACTCAGCAGAGATGAGCAGTTTCTTTCTGTTTCATCACTCTTTAATGGGTATTGGGTCCCTGGCTGACAGAAAAAAAAACATATTTCATTTGGGTAATGGGCAGAAGAAGAAAATCCTATCTGAATTTATAATAAGTTCTGTCTGTATGTGATGTTGGTGCTTCTGAGATGATGTAAACTGACTCTATCTTTTCAGTTTAACATACTTATTATTATGCGGTCAAACAACATAATTTACAATAAGTGATCAAAACCAAGTATGGTAAAGTACATTTGAATGGTAATTCCATTTGATGTGTGGCTGACTGTCTTAAATAATTAAATGGTAAATTTGACAAAGTGAAGCCAAATTTATCATGGTGTTGAAAATGTTTAGCCCTCAGTTTAAGGTAAAAGTTCATCTAAAAGATAATCTGCAAACAAACAGCCATTTATTGCTTTGTTTTTGTCACATATTCATTCACAGGACTTTTCCCTGATATCTTATATCTTCGGATCAGTTGTCAAATTAGTTTGCAGATCAGATAATTATGTCCAGTAGATGAGTGCTATGAGTAGCCATATCTACTTAAACTGAAAAAGTACAACTGATTTGATCTGTCCATGACCCTAAATTGGATTAAGTGGTTAGAAAAATGAATGAATGAATGAACGATTTGATCTGTGGTGAAATTAATCCTGTGACAGAAATTACATTTGAAATAATTTGTAGCTGTATGTAACTGTACTTTTACACATTGGTTGTATACTGGTGATTACGCCTGACCTAAGTGTCATGGTGTAAACCTGAGAAGTCATGAGATGATTCCTACAGAAAAAACTAAAGCAGTATTTTGTGAGACATTTTTTATGATTTCTTAAGTCATCGCTTCTTATTATTATCAAATGTTTTATCTTGGTGTTGCAAATAACTCATTCAGGCTGAAGACTGAAGTATCAATCTGTTAAGAACAATTTGCTTGCTTCTCAAAACTCAAAAATCTCACTATTTGAACAACAGATGTAATAAATCTATTGTATATCTGCCGTACAGTAAAGCACAATATTATTCCATGTAGAGAAGAAAAGTATGAAATGACATAAAGTGAAATACTATAGCAAATAAAGTTCCTTCCTGAGCATGTGGCTGTTCCCCAACAAGCCTTTATGCTGCAAATTAAGATTTTGTTTGCTCTGTTGCACCCTAACAATTTTTGTTTACTTAATTACAGTAGCAGAAGCAAGAGATATTATCCAAATATCTGTACTCCCACCAAGCTTTATCTCTGAAACTTCTGTACCTGGAAGTTTGTGGAGACATAATTGTGTGCAGTTGCTTCTGTTAATTACAGACTATGACTCATCTTCATCAAATTTTCCATTGGTAAAGGAGTAGATTGATTGAACATTAATATGGTAAGTATTCTGATGAAAGTGCATGAGCACTCCTTCTGTACTGATGCATGCAGCATTACCAGCATACACACACTTACACATACAGTACACTCAGACACCTCCTCATTAATGGATAGCAGCTCTGATTAGAATTCATCTGCATACCATTATCATGACATTACTGTGCTTTTCCAATCAGTTATCAAATTAGCATTTGGATTAGAAGCTCACAATCATTTAGAGACCTTTCCAAAAACTACATTATAATGCATCACTAATGAACATATGCCTTAATGAAGTCAATGCTTGTTCTGATTGTTTTTATATTATAAAAAAACGTTTCAAGACCACACAGTGTGAAAAGCCCTTGAGGCCAGATCTTGTTTTAAGTTTTGGGTTCTTATATTCCTGGTGTTTACCAGACATCCACAGTATTATCACTGGACCGCTTCACTCTTTGTTGGTCATTTTGTGATATCAAGCTATAGGCTACATAACAATTAAAGGTCCTGCTGTTTAGGAGTGTGCCATGGTCAGCTGTTTCAACTTACCATTATCAGCTATGTGTCATAATGTTTTTTATTTCCTCTGCAGTGATTGGTTGGAGTGGCATGCTGGGATGGACATGAGGCAGGAGTATGCAGTGCTCAGACAGAGGTCACTGCCAACCTCTCCACCGGTTTTTTTTTTTTTGTTTTTTTTTTTTTTGGTTGTTTTGATTTGGGAGTCTCTGGCAGTCCAGTTTTCGGTTTTAGTTCTTTGGTTTGGGGCTCTTTTTGTTTGGGAAGCAAGCCAGATCCTACGTCCTATTGCGTGGCTGGTTTGAGACTGCTCTCTTCTTTTGCTTATTTTTGGTGGGGCTCCCTTCTTCCTTTGGTTACCGTGGTTTTCTTGAATAAACTTTGTTAAATGTTGCTGTTTGGTGGTGGTCTCTCTTATATGTTATGGTTGCCATACTCTTGAGCCGTATTATTGTTTTATTTAGGGACCATAACAGGAGTTAAATGCTGTAAAATGTGTTCAGTTTAGTGCTGTTATTGAGCAAAGTTGCTGTGAAAACTGAGGTTCTTTTGATGTGTAAGCTTAGGTGGAAAATACCAAATACGTCCTTTTAATCCAGCACAGGAATCTGTTTTGTCAACATGACCTGCTTTCCTCCATTGGAGGGCACACTTGAATAAGCAGTAGCAGTAGTCAGAGCCATTTTATGAACACACCTATCCTTTATAGTCCAAAATCCACATCTCTTAGATTTAAGTTACCTGGCACAACTCCCATACATGTCCTTGCATTGTTAAGAAAATTAATAAAAATACTATTTTTATCCTAAATAATATGCTTTAAATGAATGTCCCTTTAAATGAATGTTAGCTGTGTTTCTTTTGTGTTTTTTCTTTTGTGTTTTTCTTTTTTAGTCTGTACATTTTCCCTGTTTTCACACATACTTGGAATGTTCTTAAAGGATTATGACAAAAACAAACAGCAATGAGCTCAGTAATATGAAATATACATTAATAATCAAAAAGATAATCATATATTAGGATCACACCAGTTCTGCAAATAAATAATACTGCTGGATGTGAACATAAAGGAGGACAACAGAGTCTCACAGCCAATCACAGAACTGTTGTGAAAGCCTTCCCATTGAACTCAGTCTCACCAGAACTCATAAATATCATTTGTCTAAATCTTTGTAAATGAGAGCAAACTGATTAAGTAAAGTGAATAAATGCTAATTAATTAGAGTGAGTGAACAAGCAAATAACAGCAAACATACAAGGGTTTAAACAACATATTTGAGAATTTACAATTAAAAAAAGGGCAACGAGGTCTTCATGAGGAGGCTGAAGGACTGATTCAAGCATGAGTCACAGCACTTTTCTCAGGAAACTTAAATCAAGCACAGTGTGGAATGTTATTCTTTCACTTAATTTGATTTTATTTGAAACATCTATTGTGTAATTCTTTAAACTTGTCACCTTATCAAGATGCCCTGTAATCAAACTATGCATCAAACAACACTCATGTTATAACTGCTGCTCCATTACATAGTTGAGAAGCACCCAAAAGCAGATTTTTTTTTTTACACTGTCTTTCCTCCTAACCTGTCCTGGTCACTCAATTTCTTCTTCTCACCTTTTCACTATCTGCCTCTTTAGAGCAAACTATTCTTCTCATCTTAAGCTTTTTTCTTTCCTGTCTTTTACCTGTTGAAGCTTCTGACTCACTCCTGGTATCATCATCAACTGTCATTCATAGGCTGAGACGACATTTAATCACTCTTTGTGTAAGTGTATATGCAAGATAATATTAATCAAAAGTAGGAATATTTACATATTTGAGTTTACACTGCTCAAATTAATACGCACAGATATTCCTATCTGCATTTGTAAGGGAAAATGACGGGGGTCAGGAGTGAAATTCAACATGTAAAGAAGCGTTGGCTGCTAATTGTGTTTCTGTGCACGCTCCGCTTTTGCACCAGCTGTAGTTTCTGGCTGTTTAGCAGCGCTTTGATCAGCAGATAAGGAGATGGTAGAGAGACTGGTTTAAGTTGGCTCCCCCGCCTGATACATGGGTGGCTTCACTACATTTTTAGGAGCACAGTGTGTGTATGTACACATGCCACATTGTACATGTATCAAAATAATAAAACTAATAATCATAAAATAAGAAAAAGGAAGGAAAGGAGTTAAAGAAATAAGTATGTAAAGTGGAAGAGAGGAAACGTGACAGAATGGGAAATCAAGAGAACAGTCAGGAAAAATTAAAGAGGAGAGCTTGAATAAAGGAGAGTAAACAGCTTTTACTGGCTGGCTGGCCATGTCTTTTTGGATGTTTTTCCCACCTTCTATGTCCCTTGCCTCAAGCCAGTGCTGCTTCACAGCCAAGTTTATGATTTCTCACCTCCTTGTCAAAAATTTTTTTTTTTTAATCTGTCAATGAGCAGATAAAAAAAAAAAACTTCAACTCAAAACAAAACAGTCAGACAAACAGAAAAAAACAGGATATTGACAGACAACAACTACACTTAGCAGCATTTTTCTGGGTTTAGTCATCATGCAAAACCTGTGCTTTGCACTGCATTGCCAAGTGTAATGATCAAGAACGATATGGAAGACTGAATGTGAAATTTCAGTTTAATGGTGGCTATATCAGTTGTTTTCCACTTCACATGCTGAAACTGGCATGCCATTATGTTGTTTTTTTTTCCCTCTCAAATATTACTAAACTTATCAATCAACAAATTTTGTGGTTTAATATCCTGTGGAGGAACTTGTATCTAAACTTTAGAAAGCCTGCCTATTCAAATGAATTACACAGTTTTCACAGTTGACTGAGCTATGTGCTCCTTTTTTCTCTTGACATGCATTTCCTTCAATCAATAACAGCCAGTCTGCCTATCTGGAGTTGGCATTAAAAGATAACAAACACTCAAACTTACGGACAAACATGAACGTATTGATTCCCCTTACATTCTGTCTCAAGCATTTTGCTTAGTCTTCTTTATGCATTACCAGCTATGAATCAACTCACATTCTCAACACACACGCTAATGCAAATATAGCTGTATCATAAGTAATGTAGAGGGTGTGATTCTTACTGTACCTATAAATGAATATCTCACTCTGGTTACAAAGTGAGTTGTGAGATAAAGAGTATTGACCGGATCAGACCACGCTAAGCTAAATTAAAGGTGCTATGAAAGAATTTGACCTCTGTCGTTTGTAAAATAGGCAGGACAATGTGATGTTGCGAGTTATCTAATAAACTGCTTTTCTGTTTAGTGAAAAATCAGTTTGCAAACTACTTTTAAGCTGCCTTTTTGTGTTTTGGTTTGTCTTTTCGAAGATTATACTTTCAAGGAGCAGATGTTGTATCAAAGATGTTTTTGTGCATTTTTCACAAGGTTGTGGCACTCTCTCTTAGTATGAAAAGCAAAGCCTGTAAAAATTCTCTGGCTGTATCCCTTAGTGACTAAGAGCAGGGTCAAGAGCCTGCCAATATGTTCTGTCACACTGTATCTTAAATGGAACACTGCTCTACATGTGATTTCACTACTCTGGGTATGTTCAGTACACTGAAATTTCTAAACCATGTTTGATCCAGTGTCTAATTAATTCCTTAAGTTCTTGTGTTTATTGCAGGGGAGGGGAAAAGAGGGTATAGGATATATGAGGAGAGGGTATCTGTCTTTGAAGTGGTGTTCTCCAGTCTCTAGAGGACAACAAAGCCTGGGGCTGGACTATGTGGAGAGAAGCAAGAACTACTCTTCCACTGTGGGGCCAAAACTGGAGCTTGCCATGGCCATGTTTGCTACTCTCAACAGCCACTGTTATCTGTTTATTTGAAACAAAATATCACTTCACAAATACTGCCACAATGTCAACAGAAAAAAGACAAAAAGCTTGTTGTGATCTAGACTGAGCAGCAAATAGCAACTAAGCCTTTACAAGCACCCTCCGCTGAATTAAGACTTGCAGGAAAACGGATTCTGCAATTCTCTGCAGCACACCCCTCCCTGTGCCTAGCTAGCTAATGAACTATCAGCTATCCATCTTCATTCCACCCAGGGCCTGCTTGTCCTTCCCTGCAGACAGAAGCTACTTCTTGGCAGGTCTTGCTGAGGGGAATCCAAACCTCTTGGCTCCAAAGTAAAGTGCTGCATTCTTCTGAAAGTCATTTTAAGGTGAAAAACAGAATGCAGTCATGTTTTTTTCTTGGCATAAACAGCACCATCAATATTTGTGACTATTTAACTACCTCATTCCTGTTGGTAGACACGCTGCCATTGTCAGTGATGTCAGCAAAAGCTCTGGGTTGCTGACTGCTGTTATGAAGTATTTATCACATAGCCTTACAAAGCAGTTTGAACCTGCTGTCTGTCTAAAGACTTAATGGTTAACATACAAATTACACCAGAGGTGTCCAGCTCCTGTCCTCGAGGGCCATAATCCTGCAAGTTTTCAGTGTGTCCCTGCTCTAACACACCTAACTTAAATTAACAAGTCATTATGCAGAACTTCAAAAGCTGTGGGATCCACTTAATTTGAGTCTGTTGTTTTGAAATAGAATACATTGAAAACATGCAGAACAGCGGCCCTTGAGGACCGACTATGGACACCCCTGGCTTACATTGACACCACAAAGCCAACAAGGCGATTAACTGTCTGTGATGTACGGAAATTAACCAAGTGGCAAGTACCAAACCCCTGTTTAATAACAACATAATCTGTTTGAAAGGTTTAGAGAGATACACAATTGATAAAGATTCAGAAGGAAGGTTGATAAAAAAGAAGAAAGGGCTAAATTATGATGTCCTTTATAATCTGGTAGTTGAATGATGCTTATTTTATGTATGAAGGAGATTCTGTATATCATCAGCTAAGGCTCCACAAACATGAGCCAGTACAATTTCATTTAGACAAGAAACTGGAAGGGCTGCTTCACAGCTCTCTGATTTACTGAAATTTAGCTACTCAGTTGTCTGATCATGATTGCAGCTTTCTGTCACTGTGACTATAACCTCACTTGTGCTTCAGCTATTACTATTCTGGCTGTGGCACATTAATTCTCAGTAGTTGTAACATTGATTATTTACAGTAGCTATAATTGCATGGTTTCTTTTTACTGTATTCCATAATGTATGTGTTGGTAGGTAGTACAGATTCAAATAGCTAAGCACATGGAAAGACATCTAATCCTGCATTACAAGTCTGTAACATATTACAAAAATGTTGGTATATATGTTAAAGCTACAACAAGTTTGCAATTCTCACAACACCAATAAGATGTTCTCAGATTGAGGATATCAAATGATACGCTTCAGGCATGAAAATAAAAACAAACAAAAAAACATGAAATTGAATAAAATGTGTGTGCATTAGTTACATGTGCTAAAGTGTTGTTGCTGTAACAGGCTGCTAACTGAAAAGGGGATGATGGTGTTTTACTTTTTGAGAACCGGTTATAACAGCACGGACACCAGTCCAGTAATTGTACCTTCTTATTGAGAAGTCATGCCTTTATAATGTATGCAAAATGTGGTGTTGCAAAAATGCAAGGGCACATCAAGAAATTATATTTTCTTTTAGGCATCATACGTTGCTCTAAAATCTCAGAGTATTTTTGTATATTAATGCCGCCATTACAGAAGTGTTAATAAGCATAAGAACACTGATAACACCCCAACATTATACCTTGCTTTTGTACTGGTTCCTGACAGCAGCCAGAATGGTTCTTTCCAGCGCAGATAATATCAATGTCTTGCACAAAAGATGAGAATAACTAACTTATCTTACTACAACAGACATTTCTCCTATGTTATGGTAGTTCACTCTATATGCCTCCAAATGTAAAGAAGTAAATTCTCCTTGATAATTTTTCCATCAGGTTTATTCTCTTTTTTTGGAGTAGTAACATTTTTTTTAATATAACTAAAACTTTCCATTTGTTATTCTTTGTTTTTTTTAGTTACATCAGCTACTGTAGGTCAAATGTTATATTCTGAGCCGGTGCCATCTGATGCAGTGCAATATGATACATTAGAAATCACAAGCGTTCAGTTTAGGCATTTGCCTTTGCTCTTTAAGTTAGCATTTTTCCAGATTTCTTTAAATTTTTAATTAAATACAGTTCATGCACAATAGAGGAAAAAATATGCCAATACCTTCTAAATCTTTCTTGGACAACATTTTTAACATCAACATTTCACATGTTTTGTCAAATTCCTAGGACTTTGATGTTTGCGGATGACAATACAATCTTTACTCAGAACAGAAAACAGGTGGGAAAAGGTGGTGGGATGTCTTGGAAAGGAAAAGATGACAATCAGCAGTATACATGTGTTGAACTGTAGAGACTAGAGTTGTGTAATGAGGTTACAGGGAATAGCAATAAAGAAGAAGGAGGATTTGAAGCACTTAGGGTCAGCAGTTCAGCCCAACAATGTGTGGAAAAAGGTGAAGAGATATGTGCAAGGACGTTGGATCAGGTGGAGAAAAGCATCAGATGTGATGTGTAAACAAAAAGGTAGAAGGAAGGAAAGGTGGGAACAAACCACTATGTTGAATGGTTTGTGAAGGAAGTGGCCAAGACAGGAAGCAGAACTGGAGGTAGCAGAGGTTATATTTTGGAGTGAGAACGATGGGTAGGGCCAAGAAAAAAACCCAACAAAAAACAGAAGAAATACACAGCTTTCAAATCTTTCTTTGGAGAACATTTCAACATTCATTGATTATCCTAACCACTTAGTCCAACTAAGGGTCACAAGGAAGCTGGAGCCTATCCCAGCAGTCTTTGGGCGAAAGGTGTACACCCTGGAAAGCTCACCAGTCCATCACAGGGCCACACAGACAAACAACCACTCTCACCTATGGGACATGGGGAGAACATGCAGAACATTCACAGAAAGGCCACTGTTCAAACCCCACCCCAGCTGAGGATTGAACCAGCAACCTTCTTGCTGTGAGGTGCTAACCGCTGCCACTATGCAGCCCAACATTTCAACATGTAAATGTAGATCTTCAGTTGTTTGACAAACTGAAGATTTACATTTTAATGTATGACGAAACACAACACAAGCCACCCCTACTGATGATAATAAGCTAAAAATTTATATATATATATATATATATATATATATATATATATATATATATATATATATATATATATATATATATATATATATATACATACATACATATATATATATATATATATATACATACATACATATATATATATATATATATATATATATACATACATACATATATATATATATATATATATATATATATATATATACATACATACATATATATATATATATATATATATATATATACATACATACATATATATATATATATATATATATATATATACATACATACATATATATATATATATATATATATACATACATACATATATATATATATATATATATATATATATATATATATATATATATATATATATATATATATATATATATATATATATACATATACAATTATTTATTTATTTATGTATAAATCAGTGTTACTTAGATTTTAGGAATAGAAAATTGTTTTCTTAAAATATTGATTGTAACCAGCTGTAAGTGCATACAATGATACGAAACAAAGAAAATCGGCCACTAGTTGAATTTAACCCTAGCTTACTAGACATTTACTAACAATTCCATTAACTTGCTATGCTCAGAATTAAATACAGGAAGGCAGTTTTGTGTGTGGATCATACCATGAAAAGTTATATTCTACTAAACACTCGAGCTACAGTAAGTCATTTCAGGGGCTTACATTGTATTTTAGGCTGTACAGTGTTATATATACTTTTTTAAAATAAAGCTTTTTTTTGTTATAGTAAGTATTAGGCACAAAAAGAGCAGCCAAAGTTTCCTTCCTCCAGCTCGCCACACTCCTCCCCCTGTCAGCCAGTGGTTTGCTCCTCACTCCAGCTGATCGGCCCAGTGTCCCCCGGTGGCCCGGTCCGTCGTCGGCTTTGACGTCTCCAACGTCGACGATAACTGCTTTAAATTTACGGAGTCAGTGGCCGCTCGTGTCGGCAAATCGTTCTTTTATATGCTGAAGCTCAGAGAAATATTCTGACAAGGCTATTGACCGTATACTTGTCAAACCCAAAGGGTCTAAACGCAAGTACGAGGCCCTTACTGGATCCACGGATTCACCTGCTACACGGACAGCTTGTCACTGCAGACCGACATGGGGGACACAGGGAGCGAAGGCAGCAAGCATCCCGGCAATGTCAACGTTTTACCCCCGCGCTGTCCTTGTGGATTCTGGGGGTAAGCCGATAAACCTGTCAAATGTCTTTCTTTCACCTGCTTCCTTTCTCTGCCAACAGTTAGCAAATAGCCACTAGCATTAGCAGCTCTAACAGGGATGAGCAGCTTTTCTTGTCATTACCCCCTCCCCATTGTTTTGTAGCATTAGCTCCCAGCTAACACACCAGTTGGCTCTGCTAAGCTCATCCTGTAAAACATGGCAGAAACGTAGACGTATAAGATAAGCTCTTCAGATAGTGACACGAGTGTGATAATGCTAATAAACTAGAGATTAGCTTCGGTGCCGAGCTAATGCATTACACGGTTGGAGACAACCTGGATGAAACATAAACGATAGAAACACTGGAGATGACCGTCAAAACTCTTCAGATTTCTATACCTGACCTACGTATACTACCCGAGATATTTATTGTCTTTCTGACATTTATTGTATCACGATTATGTGGAAGTAGCTAGAAAGTAAAAACGGTGCTTGTAAATAAACTATACAGGTCATTTTTTCCTACTTTAATTTGCTAGCTTGACCAAGTTTGTCACCATGACAACTGTGTGCATTATTATACTGTGCTTCCGTAATAAACGGTGAATTTAACGTGAAGCTGAAAGTATAATTTGTTGGGATGAAAAAGGTTTGAGCAGATATGACCTATAGTCTTCACTTTTCTTTGGGCCCATAAATTTCTTACCCCTATTATTGATAATATAATTGATAGGACACTTTTTGATACACTAAAGGCAAATTATTTGTTTGAAGGATGGTACATGTTCCTGTGGTTTAGTGAACATAGATGAGTTTGATGACATTTCTCTTGAAGCAGTGATAACTTTCAAGACAACAGAGAATCCTATGGCTTAGCATCTAACTATTAGATAGGAGTACATATTTTATCATTAAGGTTTTTTGCCCTGCTTCAGAAATATTTTGTGTTGTCAAACAAACAGGGTGATACTGATGTCAAACTTTGCCCCAAATCTGAAAAATCTTTTGAAAAAGTCCTAAAATGTCTTTGCCCATTTTAGACAGGCTGTCACAGAAATGATGTGAATGATTACTTAAATTTTCTGCATATTCACTCGCTGAAGTTACATTCTGCATATTTGCACTGAAGCTTCTGTGTAGTCCTGAGAGTTTGCTTGCATGTAGGACACTGATTTAAGGTGGCCTATGTGCTGGCACCTGCCAGTTCTGATTGTTGCCTCACCTGAAACCATGTCCGTGGCTGTTGCAAGATTGTGGGTACCGCACATAATATAATCGATTCCTACAAATGTAGCTCTTGTAATGCAGGGAATTCCCACATACAGGTAGACTGGTGAATAATAATGGACAGTGAACATTACTGAAAGGAAGAAGACATCAGCTACAGCCAGTGGTGCAGTGGTCCCTCAAGAAGTGGGTATACTCTCAATGTTCTGCCCTTGTTTTAAAAACAGAAAAGAAGTAGCCCAGACAAAGTGACATGTTCCCTATTTACCCCAAAAATCCATCAGCATATTTGCTCATAGTCACATAATTTCTGCTCTTCAGTTTTAGGGCGAAAGAGTTATGAAATGACTTAACCAATACTGGTGCACAGACTAGTGAGGCAGGCTCATCATAGACATATATACATATATTTTAATTATGTCTATGTTCAGGCTAAAGTTAATGCAGCTGATGGCTGATTGCATCAGTATAGCGTAGGTAACCTTAGCTGAGCTGCGGGGCAACGTAGGTTCATGTGTAGGGATGTTTTTAATATTGTATGAGTTTAGAAGTGGGAATACTCAATGCTGACAGAAAAAGAAGTGGGCATACTCCTCAAACCCTGGACTACACCACTGACTACAGCAGGAATCTCCAAACCTGGTTCTCAAGGGCTAGTATCTTGCAGGTATTGAATGTGTCTATGCAACAGTACACCTGACTCAGATGAATGGGTCATTAACAGACTTGTGCAAAACTTGACAACAAGCTGTGGAAATCAATTTTATTTGAATCAGGTGCATTGCAGTAGGGAAAAATTCAGTACCTGCAAGACACCAGTCCTCGAGGACTGAATTTGGAAATCCCTGCGCTACACATTTAGCGTGCTCTCCCCTTGTCTCTCTAGGCTCCAAGCTCTTTCTGTTGTCATGGTATCACATTCACTGGCAAACCAAACATTGTTGACGGATTTTCTGCCAGGAAGACGATCCATTCATGACGTTGATTAAAATGTAATCTAACTTTACATCATCTAAAGAGACCCAGCTCTGAAAAACATCAGCCCTAGTGACAGCGCTGCTGGTAATTCTCCAGGTTTTTAGGTAGTGATGAGGCTGGTAAGGTTATAAAGCAATCCAAAGAGAAATTTAAGGCTAATTAGTTTAATATGTAAGCGTGGCTTGACCATAACAGTTGTGCCATAAGCTGCTAATGTTCAGTGTTATGCCTTTTACCATCCAATGTTACTTAACATCAATTTTGCATCACCAGTCGCTGCTGTGAAGAAAACAGACCAATTCAGAGGTGCACTTGCAGCATGAGGAGAAAATGAATGGGCTTTTAAAAAACTTTATATTTTTAAAGCACAAAACAGCAGAGCCTTTCTGATTGGCATCAACAAGGAAAAAACAAAACAGTAAGACATTATTCTTTGGTCACATTATTAGGTAATGGAAACAGATTATGTTATGTATATACTTTAGTTATGTGAAGCACGTAAGTAAAGAATTACCCCCGTTTATTTTTCTTTTTTATGTTTTCTTTAATGAATTTTAGGCCCTGATTACTTGATGTGACCATTTATGTTTTGGTTACAAACAACAAGCTTGAGCTTGAAACCTGAATATTGAGGGACCATTCTTTGGGTTTAGTATCTTGAACAGAAGAACTTTGACATTAGGGGTAGAGGATCGAATAACTGCCCCTCCAGTGTCTTAGTGAACTGCTTTATCAAATGAGCTAATACTACCTGCATATACATATAAATGTAATTTATAGTCTATCAATACCTCTGCCAAGGAAGTTATGTTTTGCCAGCATTTATCTGTTTGTTTGTTTGTCTGCAACTTTACACAAAACTCGTGGACAACGTTTTATGACCTTTTTTTCTCCTGAGAATGGGTCTTGGTCTAATTTAGATTCCACTGAATTTTTAGAGTGATTTGGATCCCCATCTAGAACCAGGAATTTTTTTGATGAATTTTTTTTTTTTTATCATTGCGAGATAGGGCCATTTTCAGTATAACTGAACAATAAATGGTCAGGGTGCTTAGCCATTACATACAGGACAGGTTCCCTAAAGGTTTTACAAGATATCAACAATCTGAATCCCTGCAAATTAGTATATGTAGAGTGTATACATATAATAAGAATGAAAGACTATAACAGGTATTCAGTTTGGTCCCATGAGGTCTGCAATCCAGCAGGTTTTCTATTTATCCTTGCACCAACACAGCTGACTTAAATTAATGAGTCATTGTGCAAAACCTGTTAGATTCATTTAATATGATTCAGGTGTGGTGAAGCAGGGACGCATGGAAAACTGATTGGATTACGGACCTAATAGGACTGAACTAAGTACCCCTGGACTATAACATAGTGTAGAAATTAGCTGCATGGTGGAGGTCTGCACTATCCAAGAGCTTTTCTAGTTTACATAGAAGTTTTGAAATTAAGTTAGAAATTTATGCAGATGTAGATGAATTCTTTAATGCATTTCAGTTTTAACAACTAATCATCATATAAACTAACATCAACATTAGTTGATTTACTTTCCTTTTGGACTTTCTGATATGCTATGACTGTACATTTTATACAATGAGAGGAATGCATTCTTCATTTGTTTGTTACTTATGTAAGTCTGAAATGCTTTTACCTATTCAGGTGTATTTGAAAATCCTTAGCAGATGTGCCAGTTATGAGTTTAAATTCAGGCTCTTTACAGATACAAACACAGGAGCCTAGATCAGGTATTTCCCCCTAAATATGATGGTATTGTCTTAGAGAGTTACAGTAGATTCTCTCACTTTTAAAGATTAGAGAAGTAATCTTTGTGACACAAGGATATTTACAGAAATGTAAATATATATTTACAAACAAGTTAAGATCATCAGTTCAAATATTTTATTGAAAGTATAGCTCAATAAGAGTTTTCGCCTTCGTATATCATGCTTATTTAAAACCTATTTCTGATCTAAAGATCTAAATTTTATTTAGGATGTTAATTTATGGAAGATATTTAACAAATTAAATGCTGAAAAAGTTTGGCAGATACGTTTTATGGCTTAGTGGATAAGCATTTTATTCGACATCTCTAATTTCTAAACATGCGTTAAAAGAAAAAAGACAAAAATAATGTTTAGGTTGTTTTTGCTACTGCAGTCATCTCCTAAATGCTCATGCAGAATTGTGTAACATTATTTCTAATTTAATATTTATTGTCAGTTTAAAATATTAATGTGTAGGAATGAGGTTAGATTGATCTGATGAAGGACTTTTGGTTGATCAATATCAGGGCCACTAAGTGCATGTCAACTCCCAGTTCCTTGTGTTATGTGAGCTGCATCAGCAGCATTCAGTGTTAAGAAATTAGTGCGTGGCTAATCATTTTACCAATACAGACACGAGTTTACCAAAGCAATTTTTCAAAATATTATTGATAACCTACTGGTCTATTTTCTCTGCAGAAATAAACAGTTACAACTCATTGGTATTGCTGAATCAGTGGGAGATGGTGAAATAACAGAGACCAATAACAGACTAGCGCTTTCCAATGAAGCAGATGATAATAGTTCAAATACTCTGTATTATAGCACAAAATGCTTTGTTCACATTATAGAGCAATTAAAATGTAATATAAATTTGATTTGCCATAATGCCTTAATGTGTAATGATTAGATCTAAAATACAGCTGACAAAGGTCCAGTACATTTACATAAAAAAAGCAAAAAAAAAAAAAAAAAAAAAAAAAAAAAAAAAGTGAATATTCCTCAAAATGATTAGCATTGCTGCTACTCCCAGATGTGATGTGATTGGATGGATTAGCTAAAATATGGCTCTATGACTGAATATTGAAGTTGATTTCCTACTTATATTTTGGAAAGATTTCTTTTTAGTTCAAATGTAAAACTGCAAGCTATTTCTTTTATGACATCTCCCCAAAACTCTGTACTCGCACTCAAAAGCTCCCAACTTAACATGTTGAAGAAACTATCAACTCCAACAGTTACTGATGTTTGTACAAATGTTCTGCCCTTTTTAGCCTTCCTGTTTTCTCTCTAGACTTATGGCAACTCTGCTCAGATTCTCATGTTTTACACAGAGATTGGTTTGACGAATTGCCAAACAATGCTGTTAAAATACTCAAGCAAACAGAATGCAAGAAAGGCTGTTGACATCACTACTTCCTTATTCAATTCTTTACAGTATCCTCTGGAAGATTTCTAGCTAACACTTTTTAGCAGATTGCCATATATATAATACCTAAACCAGTAATTAAAAACACTTTTATGAACAGCAATATTTTGAATAAAATCTCAGCTGTGTGTCTGTCTGGGTGGGGAACTGTTTAGCAGGCTCATCTATGTGGATCTTAACAAGATATAGGCTGCTTTTCAAGAATCCAATTCACAGTATTTGCTAATTTCTTATTTCTCAATTTATATAAAGAATTTTTTCTGAAAATGTCCTCTGATTTAGACATAATTTGCACTTAAAAATACACATCCCTTATGTTCTTACAATGTATTTGCGCTCCACTAATAAAGCCTGAGAAATTACAATCACCTAAATGCTCTTAATTGCTATGGTAATTTCCAGTGTTTGTGCTGCACATATTAAGATGAATAATACGGTATTGCTCCGCAAGGGGCAGTTATATTGTTAAAAACTGTTAAAGGAAATTAGATCTTAAGAGATTGCCATGAATGCGTTAGGGTTTTGTTTCTATTCTAAATTAAAAAAAAAAAAAAAACTTCATCTGAATTTGACTGTGTTTTCATGTTTAGTACTTTTGCTGACAAGAAATGTTTTTAGTTTGTAAATATTATCATGAAGATCATGTGACTGCATAAGAAATTAGAGTGAATAAAATAATAATGAATTTTATTGCATAGACCTGGACCTAAATTTAACCTTCTCTTTAAAGTATCGTATGGTGCTCTTTATTGTTAATTGATTTTACACAATTAAAACTGATATGAATTAAATCAAGTTTGGTATGATCTGCTTTTCTCAGATGACAGAAATCCTTTAGAGAATGTTCTGAATATAAACATGGGAGCAGCAATGTCGAAATCATGACTTTCTGTTGGCTGTGGGCATTTTCACAGGGTCCTCCACAACCTCAATTCCAATAAAGTTGGCATGATGTGTAAAACATAAATGAAAACAGAATACAGTGATTTGCAAATCCTTTATAACCTACATTTAATTGCATAAACTATGTAGACAAGATAGTTAATGTTCAGACTATTATTTTATATTTTTTGTATATTTTATATTGTATGTTGTTTCTTTTTTGCAAAATATTAACTCCTTTTGAATTTGAGGGCTCAAGAATACTTCAGAAAACCATTGTCAGTGTACACAGTTTGTTGTAACATCTACAAGTGTAAGCTAAAACACTACCGTGCCAGCAACACCCAGAAATACACCCTGCTTCTATGTACTTGAACTCATCTGAGATGGAATTATGCAAATTGTGGTGTAGTCTAACAAGTCCATGTTTCAAATTGTTTTTGGGTGTCATGGACTTTGTGTCCTGTAATGGTATGGGGGTGTGTTGCCAAGCCACATGTGGCTTGGCAACACACACATTGTTGTAACACACGTATGTGTTACAACAATGTGTCTCCCACTGAACATGTGTGTTGCTTTATAAAGCAAAAAATACGACAATGGAGACCGTGGGCTGTTCAGCAACTAAAGTTATACATCAAGCAAGAATGGGATATCATTCCATCTAAAATGGATATGTTGCAGGCTTCAAATTCAAAATTTATTAATATTTCCAAACAAAGTTTATTAGTCTAAATATTAAATATCTTGTCTTTGTAGTGATTTCTATTCAATTGGTTAAAATGGATTTGCAAATCATTATATTCTGTTTTAAACAACATCCCGGCTTCCTCAGAATTGGAGGTTTACTCGCAAAAATTCACAACCAAAAAGATAACCTGAGGCAAAGTTTGGTGAGCTCACAGAAGCAGCCCAATTAAAGGAGATGGGCCCAAACCAGAGAGAAGGCCATCCATACAACCAGCACTGAATGTGAGAGTAGAGACACAGTTTTTAGCTGAACCAGATCATACGTCCACACAAGCAGCAAATTTTGTGTGAAGACAGTTTAAAAGAGAGCAGGAAAGCTGAGCTTCAAAGCAAGGAGTCCTGCTCTTAAGGAAAAACAAAACAAAACTCTTTAATGATGGTGAAATACTTCTTTATGTTTATTCCTTTTTTGTTTTAAGTGCTTTTCAGTGTAATCTAGCAGAAATCCTTTAGGCATTTGTCACACGTCCAGTCCATCAGTCCTTTTTGTCGCTCATAGTTAATTAGTCAGAACTGGTCTTCCTGTTTGTTCGAATTAGATATTCTCATTTGTAACCACAGTGGCCAGCAGACAAATGGACCTTTTTGACCTCTACCTAGATTTCACTGAGATTAAAAGACTTGAAGTAGTTCTCATCATGGTTTTCCTTTTCTTTCCTTATTAATTTTTCCCTAATGAATCTGTGGTTTGATTCCCTCTGATTTGCTGGGTTGATAACAGGATATAACTTATTTACCCCACTTCCGGCCTATCAGTGTTTCATTATGAAGTTTATCCTCTGTCCTAACTTCTTACCTTCCTTTCTCTTTTATACGCAAGACTTCACACCAGCAGACTGACAGACAGTCCTCAGGTTGACTGCAGCTGACCCTACATTTAGAAATGAGGACAAAGGTGTGCAATGAAGCACCTAAAATAAATAGAATGTGACTGATAGCAGCGACCGTCACGCTTAATGCACAGACAGTGGGGATGACGGCTGGAGAGGAAATGAGAGAAGCCTTCTGAGAGGAGAGCCAGAGCCATCTGTTGTGAAAGAGTTGTGCCATTAAAACTGACAGTTTGCAGTGATCAACTTCAAAACAATACCTTTTTTAATTTCAAAAGTCTTTTTTTGTGCGCAGAAAGGGAGAAGTCAGAGATGTGCGCAAGCCTTTTTTTTTTTTTTTTTTGCCAAGCCAAGTTTCGAGTCTTATAGCTCAAATCCAAGTCGAGCTGCAAGTCGCATTTAGCTGTAATAAGTAATCTGCCATACAACACTTTTTTTCTAGCCTGTTTGAAGGATTGTATTAGAGCAGGGGTGTCCAAACTTTTTGCAAAGAGGGCCAGATTTGGTAAGGTGAAAATGTGTGGGGGCCGACTATTCAGCCTGACATTCTTTGAACCATTAACATTAAATACAAATTAACTTTTTTGGGATTTTTTTTTAATTGCAAATGGCATACTTTTACTTTTACATTTTTTTTCCATTAAGTTTTTACCGAAACCACAAACCACAAAAAATGAAGAAAACTATCAAGGATATCTAAGTTCATGTGAAACATTACATATTATTCACTATTATATGCTCACTGTAAACAAAATTCAAAACAGTGATCACAGCATATTTAAACTGTGATTTTGACCATCACAAAAAAATTAATTAACTGAGATTTAAGAATTTATTCAACTCAGAGGACTTAACAAATATCTTGCCTGTACTAATGTGAAGGGTGATACTGGGATCTTGACTGCAGTATGTAGTCCAGGTCTGGCTCAAGAGCAGTGGTTTTGATGCGTAAGACGTCACGCAGGTGAGAGTCACTCAGTTTCGTCCTCATGCGGCTCTTGTTAATGTTCATAACAGAGAATGTCTTCTCACACATGTATGTGGAGCCAAACAAGCTCAGCATTTTCTTAGCAAATGTCCGAATTGCTTGGAACCTACCTTCATCCAGCTGGCGGTAGAAGTTGACAAGAGGGAGCTGTTGGTGCCGACTGCGATGCTCAGCGTCACACTGCAGCTCAATGAGCTCCAGCTGCAGGTGGTCTGGAGCATCATCAGGGTCCGCGGAGAAAGGAGAGGAAAAAAGCGTGATCTCCTTTTCAATAGCTGCAAAGTCCCGAAAGCGCTGCTGAAATTCCTCAACCAGAGATGAGATGTCTGCTGCATCCTTTGTCATTTGCGCACTGATATTGTTCTGTGGGAAACTGGTCATAATTTCCTGCAGCGATGAGAAATGTGCGGTATTGGGCTGCGCCTGTGACAGGTGCCTTTGGAAAAGTAGCAGCTTGGTCCGAAAGGCTTTGATGTGTGAATACAGTTGGCTTACCACTGCATTTTGCCCTTGAAGGCTTGTGTTCAGCGCATTCAGATGTCGCGTTATGTCAACTAAAAATCCCAAATCAGCCAGCCACACAGGATCATTTAATTGTGGCATGGGTTGTCCCTTTTTTGTGAAAAAGCGCTGCTGTGCCGTTAAAACAGCTTCCAGTTGCTTCACTTTTTCACCGCGTTCGTTCCCAGTTAGCTTGCTGTAGCTAGTATGTTTTGTCTGGTAGTGCCTCTTGATGTTGAATTCCTTGAAAACAGCCACAGTCTCTTGGCAAATTAGGCAGACACAGTTGTTTCGTATTTCAGTGAAAAAATCATCCAGTTTCCACCTGTCCTGGAAGCACAGTCAACTTTCTGTTTTTTGTTTACAGTCGCCATGTTAGAAATGGACGTGGCTGAAACGATCACGCAAGGCCAAGGGTCACGGCAGCCAGGGTGCGGCCACAGGGCTACTGCCATCTTTTGGTGAAAAGATGGCAGTTTTTGTACACTTTTTTGTACACGTGTATTTTATACTGTGGTCAACAGTGCTGGCGGGCCGCATATTATTGACTTTATGATAGAGGCCGCGGGCCGGTAAAAATTTGACCACGGGCCGCAATTGGCCCGGGGGCCGGACTTTGGACATGTCTGTATTAGAGTATCCAAGAAAATGAAAACAAATGCAGCCTTTATCTTCCAGTATGTAGTTACAACAGTGATCTTTAGCTTGAACTGACAAATGCTCTGTCTCTCTCTCCTCTGGACAGTTTCATTGCTTTACTGAATTTAGAAAACCTGTAGATAACCATGGAACATTATTCAGATTCGTAAATTTGCTCTTAATGTTCATTCATTCATTCATTCATGTACCCTTTAGTTCAAGTCAGGCTCGTGATGAAGCTTGAGCCTAGCCTAGCAATTAGCATGCGAGAGGCAGAGTTTTTAATGTACCTTAAGAGTTTTTAAAGTGTACTAAAATCTATCTGGACCCATAGAGAAATTTTTAAAAAGTATTGGCATTCAAAGGCTTTTTTTTTGTGAATGTAGAGAGGATGGCAAATATGATACACCTTAGTAAAGGAGTCGCCAACTGTCCTGCAGGTTATAGACAGTCCCTTCTGCAACACATCTGATTCAAATCACAGCTTTTTTGTCAGGTTCTGCACAAGACTCGTGATGACCTATTTTCTCAGTTCTCGACAGGTAAACATAGAAAACATAGAAACATAGAGAAAAAAAAAGAAGAAAGAAACACCTAGCAGCGCAGTGGCTCAAGAGATCCATAGTTGAGGATCCCTACATAAGTGCAGGGCTATCCAATGTTGGACCTCAAGGGGTCCAACCCACCTGAATCACAATAAATAGATTCAACGGCCTATTCCAAAGTATTCTGATGCAGTGCCAGATGTTTGGCATGCAGAGTTCTTGAAGCAAAAGGAATAAAGAAAAGGATGTTTTTGTAAATTAATTTGTGGTAATGTGGACAATCATGTTGAGTTCATCTACCAATGTCATGGGAGAAATGTAGTTTGCTCTCAAACACATTATTAAGCAATCAGAAGTTGAGCTAGACCTTGGAAAATGTGTGGTTGAAAGATCCAGCTGCAATTCAGATCTATGCTAGGCAACAAATTGATGTGATAGAGGAGAGACATTAATTAATAGCTTGAAAATTAAATGATCCAACTACGGAATATTTGATTTGTCAGCAAGATGGCGGGTACATTTGTAAAGCCTGGTTATTATCTGTTGTTTACACCACCTATTTTTTACACATTCTCTGCTTGTCTGCTGTTTTAAGGTGGATGTTGTGGATCCTGGATTTTCATACCACAGACCAGGGTGGGCAACGATGGTTTCCTCAAAGGCTGCAGTACTGCAAGTGTTAGGCTCTTCCCTGCTGCAACACACCTGACTCAAATCAATGGCTAATTAGCAGACTAGTACAGAGTATTATGTCAAGGTTTGCACTGGTCTGCTAATTAAAATACTGATAAGTGTCAGGTGTGTTGCAGCAAGGACTAGTTCAAACACTTGCAGGACTGCCTCCCTTGAGGACCAGAGCTGCTCACCTCTGCGACAGACGTTGCATTTTTCTGCTCTTATATTGGTTCCTCTTTATTAAATTTTTAATACTTAAGTTATAATGATGATGTGGCAGCAGATGTGTATACCAGGTGCTGCCATTGTTTGGATTGCTTGCTCATGCTGACTCGTTTGTGTAATGTTCCGTCAGTGTTATATCTTTGGAAATAACAACACACAACACAGGCAGGAGATCTGTGTTTGAAAGAAAAGGGATAAAAAGCTTGTTCACACCTCAATTTGTATGTGTCAAGTCGCAAGTCTTTTGAGAGCAAGTCCAAGTTGAGTCTTTAGTCACTGGATATGCAGCTCAAAGGCAACTCAAATCCAAGTCCCAGACTTGAGTTCCCATTTTTGGGAGAAGTACAGCATATTTAGAAAACAGTAAGAAAACTGTTTCGTAGAGTATGGACAGGAACAAAAAAGAAGCTTTTGTAATGGCTAAACAAGGCAAAGAAAAAAAATTATTTGATGTGTTTAACTACAGTCATGAAAGGAAAAGTCATTGGTTGCTATGTCAGTTTTCTGCATTGCTTGTACACAGCTGGGTTTGCCATCTTGCTTCATTGTACTGATTCCATCAAGTGGACTAATATTTTGAAGCATAGATTTAAGTTTTTTTAATTCTAGTCCAAGTCCAAAAAAATCATGTTTTCTGTTTTCAGTTGTACAGATAAAATTAAATGAAAATTTCTTTTTATCTCAGAAAAATTGGGATGTGTGGGATTTTTTTTTTTTTTTTCAGGAATAATCATTTAATTACAGTCCATGTCTTGTTCTGCAGGGCGATGACTGTTGGAAGGAATGACCTCCTGTACCTTCTTTAGTCCCCCTAAATATCTTAAATGATATTGACATCACAATTCTGTGACTATTGAAGGGTTTGTCATATCCAGTTGTGGAATTGTGATACAGAAAGTACTACAGAACCCCATGCAGATATTGTGAGAGCAAGCAGTGGCAATTTGCTGTTCAAAATATAAACTGGAGAACTCATGCCAGTACAGGTACTTGGCTAATTACCTCCGCCAAGCAGGTTATGTTTTACTTGGTGTTTATCTGTTTGTCTCTTTGTGTTCAAGATAACTCAAATAGTTATGGACGGATTTTCATCATATTTTCATGAGTTATTGGAAATGTAAAAAGGAAGAACTAATTTAATTTTGGTGGTGATCCAGATCACTGTTTGGATCCAGGAACATTTTAAAGGCCTTGGCAGAGGTTTGCTCTCTCCATATTTTGTAACTGGAGTGTCAACAGATTAATCTGGGGAGAGGATCAAAGGTCTTCACTGGGCAAGTTGAGACGGATGGTTCTGTATCTGCACATTTTGAGCTCTGTTGTGAATATGTCTAGCACATAAAATGCAGCGTGGTTGTGTGGATAGCCAAAATGTTCTGAGCATCCATGAAGATTACTTATGGTTAGTAAACCAGTGAAAGTGAGAAAACAGTCCTGTGCGGGAATTAACAGTTACTTAAAAGGAGGATCTGGCACAATATTTAATCAACCTTTTTATGCTTGCATATGTCATGTCCCAATGTGTCCTTAAAATTCAGGCCTCCTATAGCTTAGACGCAGAAATTGGTAAGCAGCATCTTCTGGTGTTGGACACTCGGATGTCGAACAGACACATCTTGATGACGTTTATAAGTTTAAAGTTTTTTTTTTGTTTGGTTTTTTTTTTGTGTTTCTTTAAGTGTTTGGGCGACTTGGGTTCCTCATCCAATTTATGTGGAGTTTTTGTGTCCTGTTATTGTTGGTACATGTCAAAGTCACAGGGCCTAAGTAGAGTGGAATGTTGCACCGAAATGGTGGGGTCATTGTTCTTCTCTTTACCTGTGAGGGGTAAAGAGAAGAACAAGTTGTTTTTGTTACCAAAAACAACTTGGTAAAAATATTGACTTTAATTCTTTATGCTTTGAATAATGTACGGTATTAGAAAAATTTTGTTGACATACATCTCAAATATTATGTTTGGATAAAGCATAAAACTGTCGTGGGAATCAGGTTGGAGCTATATTGGTCAAACAAAATCTTAAAAAATTATAACTTGATTTTGAGTTGTAATGAAAGTTATTGGAGATATATACTAGATACATGTGATGGATTGGAAGGTAAACAAACAAAAGAAAAAAAATTGGTCTTTTAGTTTGTCATGCAAGTTAAGACTAAGGCCTAAATCACAATCTTTTAATTACAACTTTTTCTCTGACAAAATCATGTCAGACTTGGGTTCATAAAAAACATAT
>NC_136619.1:19279810-19287310 GCF_933228915.1 Telmatherina bonti | reverse complement strand
CCCTCAGAGTCAGAAAATGATGCTTCACCTGAGAAACAAGCAAGAGTGGGTGACGTCCCAGAGACTGAGGAGTCTTCACCGTTGTCACTATCATCGCCATCTTCATCTCGCAACAGTCCTAAACAGAGGAGCCGCAAACGTTGCCATCGCTGCCAAACCAAACTGGAGCTGGTGCAGCAGGAGCTGGGTTCCTGTCGCTGTGGTATGATAACACCTGTTAGAATTTGGCATCCCATGCAAAGAAATATTTCGGTTACCTGGTTATGTGTTTGTGTGTTGACAGAAAGGTTTATAACCACAGTCCTTTTGTTAGGTTTGAGGGACCATTGCAGAAAGCCTAAATGTTTCTCATTGCACATAAAGTATAAACCAATTACCACAAACACTAATGCAGTTTAAACCAATGCTTGGCTTGCTAATCAACTTGTTTACATACAAATTAAAGTACTTAAAAAGTCACAGCTCTTCACTACTTAAAGACCAATCTGCTTAAACCAACGCAATATTGTCTAAATTGGAAATTGACTTTCCTTTTTTTTTCCCCCACTAGGCACTGCTTAATGGCTTGGGCCATCTATCCTTAATAGTCTAATGTGTACTATGAAAACATGCTTTTTACAAACCAGAATGGGTAATGGCAGCAATTACTGTGATTTCTGACTATTGCAGTAATTGCAGATTACTTTGATAATAGTCCTGCAGAATGTTCCTCATTGTGTAAGCCAAGAAGATTTGATAATGAGTTGAGAGCTTGAATGCTTTTCAAATTGTAAATGGGGAGAGAAAAGATCTAGTGTTTTCACACTCAGTAGGTTTCTGCTATTACATAGTGGCTTCGATATTCATCTTTAGTATTAGTATGACACATTGTGAAGGCTCTGGCATTCAACTTTTAATTAAGTCAAGTCTTTTGATGTTGAGTGCCTAAAAAGCACAATCTTAACCACTTCCAGTTTTTGTAACCTTGGAAGCATTAGTCCTGTAAACCTTAAGGACTACTAAAATACCTAATTCATAGCAAGTAACTTATTTTAAATATCTGTAATAAAAATGCCCCTTATTGTAGTTTGTTCCAAATCCCAAGTGTCTACCAGTGAATGTAATTGGGCTTTAGCTTCATTACCAAAATGGATATTCTTGGTGGTTAACTGGCTTCAAAATATGAAAATGAGTCTGGATTTGAGTGCATTGCAATCATATATTGGTAGTGCACTGTTTATTTGCATGGTGCATGTTCTGCATCCTCAGAGAAGGTAAAAGTGTTTATTTGCTGTAAATAATTGGCCTATTACTCTTCGTAATGTCCTTTGCCAAATGTGGTCACTGTCTGTCAGTACTCTTAGGCTGAGTGATGGAGTAAATATAGGGCTCAGAGCTTGTATTTAAATAGGCACCCACATGGAGCCTTTATGAAGAGTGGTCCATAAGAATTTTTCTCAGTGAAACTAAGCTCGTCAAAATTCCCATTCACTGTGTTTTCTTATTACTCTTGATAGGCTACACATATGGGAGTTTAGTAGAGTTATATTCAGGAGGTATGTGGCAGAGCAATGCTTTTAATTGTGTAGACAAAAGCAAAAGGGCAAAGGTATCAATGCAGCTAGAAGAAGACAGTTTCTTGGAGATGAAGTGTATTCATGTACATTTATGTGAAATGTTCCAAAATAATGAGGCAAAAATTCAGTTTATTTCAATTACTACAGCCACAAAAATGAACATATAAGCACAAACTTTTTTGCTTGCTTTGCTGTCACAAGCTCATGGGTTCTGTACTACAAAGCAGAATTAGTTGGTTAGCCAAGTAACTTCTGGTTCAGTTGTGAATTTTCAATATCAAATAGTCTGGTTACCTCCATACTAGACTGAATTATCCTGGCAAGTTCTGCTGAAAACCTAACCTGCTCTGGAAAAAGGTACGCTCTGAGATCTGAAAGGAACATGTGAAAAGCACGGTTTTCCAACCAGATCAGTTCTCTTGGGAAAATCAGCCTGTGAAGGGGAAAAGACAACCCTTCCTTCACATTCAAAGACTGAGTATGCGGTCTGACTTTCACTCAGAGGCATCTTAATAAGAGATATGTCAGCAAAAGTGAATGCTTACGTTGCCTTTAACAGTCTGATTACTATAAAACTAGTTACTGCTGACCTTTAAAGATTTGAAAGTTGCATTGATTACTTCAATTTATCAAAGTCATCATTATAGTAAAACTTACTACTATGTCCTAACGTATCTAAATTCATTCATGTTCACGTCTTATAGTGACTTAAAAAAAACTTTTAGCATTGTAGAATCTAGATGAGACATTTACAATAATCCAACTCCGTTATGGGAATTTTTTGCTATTTTGGTTTATAGTTTCATGCAGTGACTAAAACTCAAAGTAGTAAATCTAAAAGAATAGGATTGAAACTGTCAGATTCTTGAAAAATGCACCTCCATTAGATGCATTTGCTAAAATAATTAATCAGTTTATTAATTTACATGCTTACACTGTTGACTGCTGACAGGGCAAAGAGAATGCCAACTGTGGGTGTTCATCTTTCTGGTTGCACCACCTCTTTTTTAGTCTGCTATGTGTATAATTGTCCTCAAATGTATTCATACGTTTAATTAAAGAAAAGACATGATGTTCATCTGAGACTGACTCTTTCCGTTTTAAACTCACATGCATATATTTTAAGTTACAAAACCTGGTTTTAATATGACTTTTATAACCAGTGTTGCGGTCCCACTTAACTAGATGTCTACTGTCATGGTTGGTTAAAGCCAGAGATACCCTGAATATATTGAACCTACTTCTTTCTGGACACCTTCTAGTCTTAAACGTGAACTGTACACTAATATATTCTAAAGTAACTTGTGAGAGTGTGGTTGGACCTTTAGAGAGTGTGCAAAAGTGAATATTCATAAATCTCAAAGAACAAAAAACACCGTCAAGAGGAGTAAACTAAAAGTTCTCCACAGATATGGAAGAGGATGCTAATGTCATACATGCAATGGTTACTTTAAGGTAATGATGCTAAAAGTGGATCTATAAGCTAGTTTTTTCACATGGTGCTTCTGCACACTCACCCAATATCAGTACAAAGCTATGTGGTAAAATGTATATTTATGGTTTTGTTATTGAAGCATTTTATATTCAGTGTTACACAACTGTCTCCTACACTCCATTCTTGTGTGCAGTAATTGTACAGGTTTTAATTGCATAGCACCAAGATGTCAAACTGAGCTTTTAATCACCACTTATTGAATGCCAGCAGTATTAATATGTGCATTAATGAATAAAATTAAAATGACAAAGACTGAGCTTATCAAGCCTGGCAAGGCCTATTGTTGAAAGTGTTCCAGTGGAGATGGGTGGCACAGAACGACAGCTTCATTTTGTAACCTTTTAATGGCATCTAAAGAATTTGCCACTCATAACATTTGACATGTTTATGGAAAAAAGTATTTTTATCGTAAGTGTGGACATAACACACTAACCACTCTCCATCTCTTGTATCCTCAACCCCACAGGTTATGTTTTCTGTATGCGCCATCGTCTTCCAGAGCAGCACGAGTGTCTCTTTGACCACCTGGGCCGTGGACGTCAGGAGGCTGTTCTTAAGATGGTCAAGCTTGACCGTAAAGTGGGCCGCTCTTGCCAGCGCATTGGGGAGGAGTGCTCATGAGCAACCTCCCATCCCCAGAAAAACCTCTGTGTTCAGGTGGTGTCTCAGCACTAATAGGGATATGATTTTCTTCTTCTCCTCACTTAGTTTTTCTGGGTTTTTACAGGTATTTTGGATACAAATCTCCAATCTCCCCTTTTTAAATGACGCTTTTTCTTCCTTTCTTTTGTCGGCCCCATCTCTACCTGTGTCCTGTGTCCTTTGGCTTGATTATATCCCTATTGCTAAGATGCCTTTTGGAAAAACAAACCCAATAAAGACAGAACAATCAAGAGCAAATGAAATATTTCTTCACTTTTTGCAAGCTCTTGACCACACGAGTATGAATGGCGAAAGAGTGAATTAAAAAATGGCGAGAGGAAATGCAATGCTTTATACAAATGTTTGTCTTGGAAGCCAGACTTTACTCTTTACCTCATAAAAAAAAAAAGGAAAAATAAAAAAATGAGGGTGGAGGAGGAGAGGGGAGAGAAAGAAATGGTCATCCTTCTTGTACACTTTGGCTGTGGCGCTGTTTATAGACTCTGACCTTTACCTCAAAATCGACCAGAGCTGCTTTGTACTTCATGCCAAGTATGGACTTTCTGAGGCAAGTGAGCTAGCCAGCCTCAGTTTAAGTCATGTCTTACCTCCTGGCCATCCAACCCTCATAAACGTAAACCCTTAGAAACACATACACCTGTTAATGACCCACCTCAGGATACTGAAGCTCAACCTGCCCTTATCCTCCTAGTAACCTGCATCCTTTTCCCCTTTTCTACAAGAAAATTAACTTCTTTGTTTTAAGAATGTTGTAAAAGTGTCTGCCTCTGTGATATAAGCGTCAGGCTACTGGAAGTCCATATTCAGAATTCACAAGAAGACATAATGATGATGTGACAGCAAACTGGTTGTCCCCGGATCACCCACAGACTCATAACCAGTGTCGAGAAGTGACTGGTAAAGAGTTAGAGGATTTTCTCTGGTCTCCTCTTTCTTTGTTTTTTCCCTTACCTTTTCCAAACCTTCCACATCTAGACCGTTCCTCATCACATCCGCAAGTCTTTATCAACAGGTGTGTGGCTTGTGTGTGTTGGATGTATACAAACTTCAGGAAGACTAACTTAAAAGACATGAGGGACAGAGTGTGTTCAATTCGAAATGACTGGACTTGGAAAGTCTGCATTATTACACATAACTAATTATACTTTTACAAACCCACACGGCCTGACTCGTGTTATTTGATGCACCCAGTCTGCATCGAGCACAAACAGGCAAATCAAACATTGTTATAAAATTGGAGCGTTTTCTGAAGCTGTGTCCTCTTTGGAATATTGATGGCTGTGCAGATCTCAAGTGTAATGTTTTAGGCCTTCAACTGCTGTTCGTTTTTGGTGCCAGCTTTGAAGCAAAATATCTTTTGGCTTTAACTCTTTTCACCAGTACATTAATATCCCTTGCTAAATATTTTGATTTTCACTGAGCATGATTAGATCATGTGCATCCTCCTCCCTCTTAGGTTTCTCATCTGTATTGATTGCTTTGTTTATCTTAATTTCACCCACTCTGGCTCCCTTCTTCCCTCTTCTTTTGTTGTTGCTGTAGCTGAGGGAATTGGGCTGTGTTGCGAAGAGTGCTTAAAGTTAAATCAGCAAATATTTACTTTTCAGATGTTTTCCTGGTGGACTGCGGAAAGAAGGAAGATAAAATGCATCATGAATGACTTGTGTATCTTAAAGAAAACCTTGTTTAACCTCTTACATTTTAGAATTACTTACACTTAAGTGTTGAGCTTTTTTGGTTATAATGTGGTTATAAAAGTGGGAAAATGGATGTGGAAGATGATTTATTTTTTGTTTTCTTTTGCTTTAATTTTTGCTTTCCCTTGGCAACTTTTATTTTCTTTTATCAAGAAAAAAATAAACTGGATTAGACAAAACATGAACATCTCTGGCATACTTTACTGATGGATGATTTTCTTTTGTTTTATCTTGTTTTTCGTTTAGTTTCATGTTGCAGTTATGGATTCAGCATAAAAATACTTGCATGATATTTATTTTTAATGCATGCCGATGTGGGCTGAGAGTTAGTTAAACCTAATCTATGTTGTCTCCCTTACATTTGCAAGCCCCCTGCCAGTTTTTATAGCGATGTTGATTCCAGTTTACTGCTCACAGTGGGCTGCTTTAAAGCTACCATCATTTACTTACCAAATGTGTTTAGATGTACATCTTATGTGTGAACATTGATGCTTGCTAATAGAGACTTTTAACTAAAGAGGCTTCTGGTTGCAGCGATAAGCCTCGAAGGTCGGCTACACTAATTGATGTTGTTAAAAAAGAAAACATGTTGTGATGATCAAAAGGCATTTTAAATGTTGGAGTTGGTCAGCCGCCAATGTAATATCTCATCCTCCCCTGAAGAGTGGTGCCAGGATTGAGTGGCAACAGGAGCATGAGATCTGTATTTGCAGAAGGCTGCCTGGTGTTATAAAGGGATTTTGGGCCTAAGATCTTGTGGCTGGTGGTAAGTAATCTCCTTACAGCTCAACAAACAAGGAAGCCTGCCATTATTTTAGCCTTGATTAGCTACCATCAGCTAGATTCACCGTCCATGTATTGAATACTACCTTGGTAAATGCTTTGTCGGAGAGTTCTCCTCTGCTTTGATTTCTTTACTGCATTTACTTTCTCTCATTTTCATACATGACAGTTTTACTTGCTGAAGTGGGCATTTGTTAGTTTTAGTTTTTAAAAGTATGCAATAGTTTGAATGACAAATGGAAATAAAAAAATGATCTCGCATATACACAGTAAATGCAATAGTAGGTAATGATCGAAGTGAACACAGGATAATTTTTCACTGATGCATCGCGCACTGTTTTCCAAGCAGAGTTGGTCTTACGCAATGTGATAATACCACCACTTATTAGTCTTATTAAATTTGATAAGCACTCAGCGTGTAAAAGCATGTCTGTAATTTCATCGGATGCATTACATCCACTTAAGCAGAGAGGATGTTCCTAATTTAATATGCATATAAATGACACAGACAGCTCATATCAGGTTTAGGTGATGCAGTACATGTTTATAAATAAAGATGAACATTCTATAGCTAAAATTTCAACACTTGCAGCTGTGCTTTGAGTAAAGCTTTTTTAAAAATAAAAAAGCTTGACAAAAAAGTTTGCACCTTAGCTGAAGACATGGCTGCTTAAGGAATAGGAAATATCAATGAGATTAAAGGCGAGGAGAGAATAGAAGTTATATCCAAAAAAGTGTGTGTGGGAAGTACTGTTATCACATTTGTTCATCAAAAGCAATATGAAAAACAAAAACAGCAGTGTGACTCTTGGTAACATGCAAAAACATCAAGCATTTTACCTTACCTTTTCAATTCAATTCAACTTTATTTGTATAGCGCCACTTCACAACAATGTTGTCACAGGGCACTATACATACACGAATCAACATACACATCATTTCGAGCCAATTCATAAATCTCCTATAATAGAAACCAACTGATTGCATCGAGTCATGACTTTTGGCCTTAATACCTCAGATCCTACACTAGTTTTTAAAAATGTTGATGTAAAATTAGCCATATAATTAACCATTTTCATTACTACCATCATAAAACCCTTCAGTGTGAAAAATGGTGTGCATTTGGCTCATTTTCACAAAGTGAAGTAATCAGCATTGCTGGAGTTCTGTGCTGTCACTGTGCCCTTCCAGTTTAATATTCTCACTGTGTAACTCTATACTGAGAGACATATGAAGCATAATCCTCTTTCATACCATAGCTAATGACTTCAGTACCATCCATTACCATTCCAACCACCAAAAACTG